>NC_083596.1:50137256-50414756 GCF_027579695.1 Neoarius graeffei
CCAAATGTTTTCTATGGGTGAAAGATCTGGACTGCAGGCTGGCCAGTTCAGTACCCAGACCCTTCTTCTACGCAGCCATGATGCTGTAATTGATGCAGTATGTGGTTTGGCATTGTCATGTTGGAAAATGCAAGGTCTTCCCTGAAAGAGACGTCGTCTGGATGGGAGCATATGTTGCTCTAGAACCTGGATATACCTTTCAGCATTGACGGTGTCTTTCCAGATGTGTAAGCTGCCCATGCCACACGCACTAATGCAACCCCATACCATCAGAGATGCAGGCTTCTGAACCGAGCGCTGATAACAACTTGAGTCGTCCTTCTCCTCTTTAGTCCGAATGACACGGCGTCCCTGATTTCCATAAAGAACTTCAAATTTTGATTCGTCTGACCACAGAACAGTTTTCCACTTTGCCACAGTCCATTTTAAATGAGCCTTGGCCCAGAGAAGACATCTGCGCTTCTGGATCATGTTTAGATACGGCTTCTTCTTTGAACTATAGAGTTTTAGCTGGCAACGGCGGATGGCACGGTGAATTGTGTTCACAGATAATGTTCTCTGGAAATATTCCTGAGCCCATTTTGTGATTTCCAATACAGAAGCATGCCTGTATGTGATGCAGTGCCGTCTAAGGGCCCGAAGATCACGGGCACCCAGTATGGTTTTCCAGCCTTGACCCTTACGCACAGAGATTCTTCCAGATTCTCTGAATCTTTTGATGATATTATGCACTGTAGATGATGATATGTTCAAACTCTTTGCAATTTTACACTGTCGAACTCCTTTCTGATATTGCTCCCCTATTTGTCAGCGCAGAATTAGGGGGATTGGTGATCCTCTTCACATCTTTACTTCTGAGAGCCGCTGCCACTCCAAGATGCTCTTTTTATACCCAGTCATGTTAATGACCTATTGCCAATTGACCTAATGAGTTGCAATTTGGTCCTCCAGCTGTTCCTTTTTTGTACCTTTAACTTTTCCAGCCTCTTATTGCCCCTGTCCCAACTTTTTTTGAGATGTGTTGCTGTCATGAAATTTCAAATGAGCCAATATTTGGCATGAAATTTCAAAAGGTCTCACTTTCGACATTTGATATGTTGTCTATGTTCTATTGTGAATACAATATCAGTTTTTGAGATTTTGTAAATTACTGTATTCCGTTTTTATTTACAATTTGTACTTTTTCCCAACGTTTTTGGAATTGGGGTTGTATTACTATCTGAGGAATCCGAAGAATCTCCAATAAATCTGAACGAAGAGGCCATTGCAACCACTCTCACCTGCCGAGTCTGACTTTGGTCCATAGCACTGGTTCCCGCTGTGACGTCACGCACTCAGAGCTGGCTGGCTCAGCGGGGCAGCTCGAATGCCAACTTTGCGGTTGATTTTAACTCTTTAAAATATATATTTTTATTCCCAATTATGCACCATACAAGAGTCAAGGATGGAGATACTATCCACTCAGAAATGTATTTAAAAATAAAGGTTCTGTGTATCTCCTTTAAAAAGCTCGAGAAGAACCCCAGGTTCCACAAGGCCTTCCAACAGCTTGGTGAGGACTGGAGCGTCAAGGCCGATGTGCTCAAGGAGGTGGAAAAGTTCACCTGTCTGATGTATGGACAGAGTCGAGAGTCCTCGGTAGACATAGCTCATGTCAAGCTGCTTTGCAAAATGGTAGGCGAAGACGAGAAACTTGCCTCCAAGTCCAAGGTTGACCTAGATCGCCAACCACCCTGTTATGCTGCTCTAAAGCCACATGTTCAGCGTGTGAATCATCATGTTGCCTTATACAAGCAGGCACACCAAGCTATCGTCAAGAAACCAAAACCTTATGAAGAAGGTCAGGAATGGATGAGAACTGATGACAGTACTTTAGAGCCGATTTGGTCTTCTGGCCCTGTATTACCAACTGCTTTAGTTGATATTCTCAAGACTACTGTTGATAAAGAGGACAACGATGAGGAAGGAGAAGAAGATGAGGAATACTCATTCGATAGTGATGATGATGAGTAGAGAACCGTCGACAGAGAACTGTTGGATATTTGATGTCATGCCTCTGATTTCGATACACGTCCTTGCATGTTAAGATTGCATAAACGAACTACAAAACTATCTCCATAATATTTCTTGTCCTTTATTTTGGGGAGGTAGATATAATTTTGATGTTTTGTGCAGTATGGATTGAGATATTTTCAGAAAATGATTTTTTCATAATGGTGACTCATTGATTTGTATTTTCTTATACACATCCTAGCATGTCAGGAATACATCAGACAACTTCAAAAATAGCATTTCTGTATTTTATGACCGTTGTTTCGAGGAGGTAGAAGTATCTGTTTTGATGTTTTCTGCAGTATGGATTGAGATATTTAAAAGTAGACGTTTTTCCGTAATGGTAGTCCTGATTTGCATGTTTGTTCGGAACAGGTACATGCGGTCAGCTAAGAGACAGCATGAACATTTTCTTTGACCCTGAAAACATAGGTTTAGATGCCATCTTGGAGCATGTTTTGGCATATTTGACTGAGTTGGAGCAAAAATTGTATCATGGCAGCTCGTTTGGATAAATTAGCATTTAAAAAAAGTCACGTGGGACATTTTGACGACCTGTTAACATCGCATTTTGTTTTCGACACACATTTTCCCTTCTAGTAATGCAAATTAGAAAATGATTTCCGGCGGGTGCATGGAACCCCCCTCTACCGACTCGATTGATTCAAACTTGGAGACTTTGAAATTCCAAGGTGGACAATAAAATGTATCGGAGAAGATTTACTCCAAAATATTGCTTAAAAATTAAAACTGAAGTAATAAAGATTATTGATGAGCAGAATTTTAAATAGGCTCGAGCCCATTTTTATCACTTCAACTTCTCAATTTAAGAAACCACAGTGTTACCAACCAAACCAGCAGTTCGCTTCATTACTGTAAAAACCGTAATGCTCGCTCGTGACCTCACCTCAGTTTTATTTCTTTAATGGAGTTTAATGGGACACTAGCAGCTGACGACTAGTGTAGCGTAGCTAGCTTTCTGATAGGACTGGGAACAACTGGATTGCCCACGTTGAGGATTCCCCAAGTTCACTATGACTTTAAAGTGTACAACTTGGCATAATATAATTTAGCTTAATAGTGAACTTGATTTGAGGTTAAATTATGCAATAGAATTGTTGACAATACTGTGTACACTTAAATAAGTTAGCTAGCTTAACGTATTTGTGTTACGCGTCCTGGGTAAATTCTGCTAAACGGTGATACTGCCTGGTAAACAGGAACTTTATCTCAAAATGTTCTTTTGATGTAATATAGAGTTTCTTTTGTTTTTTTATGATCTTCATCTTCTTCCTCAGGTATGCCGGTTCTGCTGGGGATCGACAAGCAGGCGCATCCATGAGGAAGGTAAATATCCTTTGTCCGTTCGTGCAGTTCTTTATTCTTTCTTTTGTTCTGTCAATTTTAATGATGATGATGGATAAGTCACAAATGATTTGAATCATTCAAACGATTCATTTATGTAAATCAACAGAATTGATTCGCCAGCAAAGTAACAAAGTACATTTACTTGAGTACTTGACTTAAGCACGCTTTTTGAGTATCTGTACTATACTTGAGGATTATATTTTTTGGAAACTTATGACTTCAGTACACTTGAAAGACAAATATCGTACTTTTCACTCCACTACATTTCTGTCAAGGTCCTCATTACTCGTTACTATGAAGCTGCTCTGAAACTGGATGTTTTTTCTTTTCTTTTCTAAAACGTGATTGGCTTTTTTGCAGGTGACACTGAGAGCCAATCAGTAATCACTAGGGTCACGTCACGTCCATAGACTGGATAAAATCAAGTTCAGTGATTTCTCATAAGTATTATTTGAACACAATCAGTTGATGGCAGAATGGAAGGAGGCGGTTCTTCTGGAGAATGCATGCGTTCATGGCTATTAGCTAGAACCTATGTTTCAGTTTTCTGAAAGGATTAAAGATTGTTTCGTTTTAAATGTTTGCTTTTTTTGCCTAAAACGAACCACATCGCAGCCTACAAAAACTCGCCGTCCACCCTGCAGAAGCATACTGATGTACAGTGCTGAGCATAAATGAGTACACCCCCTTTGAAAAGTAACATTTTAAACAATATCTCAATGAACACAAACAATTTCCAAAATGTTGACAAGACAAAGTTTAATATAACATCTGTTTAACTTATAACGGGAAAGTAAGGTTAATAATATAACTTAGATTACACATTTTTCAGTTTTACTCAAATTAGGGTGGTGCAAAAATGAGTACACCCCACAACAAAAACTACTACATCTAGTACTTTGTATGGCCTCCATGATTTTTAATGACAGCACCAACTTTTGTCCCAACTTTTCTGGAATCGGGGTTTTGTGTATATATATACCTCGCTATGGTAAAACTAATAAAATTAAAACCCATTCCCCATACTTAACTGACTGTGGCCTAGTGGTAGCGTGTCCGCCTCTCGCTCGGGAGATCGTGAGTTCTATTCACGGTCGGGTCATACCAAAGACCATTATAAAAATGGTACCTACTACCATCTGGCAAGGCACGCTGCAATACAGATGTGCATGGGGAGTTAAACTCTCGTGGTTATCACTGTAACCCTAGCTATGTAATAGGCGAGAGGCCGAGGGCTACGGAAACGGAGATCGGCGCCGCCCGATGCGCCACCATCAGAGTTGGGCCTGGTTAGTACTTGAGTGGGAGACTGCCTAGGAATACCAGGTACTGTAGGCGCGGGAAGGACTTTGACCCCATACTTGTCTTCCCTCATGTGTCCTCACTCACTTCTCCTACTCCTTCTCAACCACAGAGAGTTGTTACCAGTGTTGTAGTCGAGCCACTAAACCTCGAGTCCGAGTTCAGTCTTGAGTCTCCAGTATTCAAGTCCGAGTCAAGTCCAAGTCATAAAAAAATTTGTCGAGTCCAAGTCGAATCCACTATTGATCCAAGTTCAGTCCGAGTCAAGTCCACAATTGATTCAAGTCGAGTCTGAGAACAAGACTCCAACTGCACCATTTGACAGTGGCTGTTTTAGCATCATTAACATTATTTTGTTCCTGAACATGACGTATGAACAGGTGAATGTGCTTCTCTTTATCAGGGAGTGTGAAGTATTCTGTCAGAGATGGTTGGGAGATGGATGGAAGTGCAGAATGTGTGTTTATTAATACAAGTGAAGACAGGTAAGCAATCCAGCACAGCAGGCAAAATTGTAAAACAGTGCAACAAGCGATAGGTCGAGCGAAGCACAAACAGGCTATCGTAGACTCGGCAGAATCAAAGACGAGAAACAGAAAATCAGGGATCAGGAACCAAACAAGGAAATAAGGCTTGGTAATGTGTCAGCAACGCAACTCAATACTTTGCAAAGTAAGTGTGTTTTCACAATTTTTATATAAGCGTGCTGATTGTGCCTTAATCCAGTGCAGGTGTGAGTCATTTACGGTGCACGCAAGAGTCCGCTTGGCGCATGCGCTGTCTGGAGCATGCCTGAGAGTCTATCTGATGCATGCGCCAAGGCGTGCAGATGTGATGCTCTTGCACAAAATTAGTACAAAAATTAATGTAGATATAAATATGCCAAATTATTATGGCATGTTACAAAAAATAAACAAGTGTTGCCAGGTGAAACAAACCTCGCCCGGCAGTCTGGTCTGTTGACCTTAAAAGGTGAATCCATGACCTTCAGTTTGACATTTCAAGGTCAACATTCATGGTGCTAAATGAAAGCCCATATGGGACTACCTATATGTTGATAATGGTAATATTTCTTAATCATCAGATGTCAGGTTATAGGCCTATGAAAATCCATGACCCTGAGTTTGACATTTCAAAGCCATTCAAGGTCAAAGGTCATGGTGGCAACTGAAAGCCCATATGGGACTTCTTATATGTTGATAATGGTAAACATCTGTCAATCATTAACCATTTTAAAGTTATAAGCCTCTGAAAACCTGTGACCTTGAGTTTGACCTTTTAAGGTCACTCATGGTCAAAGGTCATGGTGCCAAATGAGAGCCCATATATGACTTTCTATATGTCAATAATATTAAGTATCTGTGTATCTTGAACCGTTTCACAGTTATAAGCCTCTGAAAATCCATGAACCTGTGTATGACCTTTCAAAGTCACTCAAGGTCAAAGGTCATGGTGCCAAATGAAAGTCCATATGTGACTTCCTATATGTCTAATATTAAGTATCTCTCTATCTTGAACCATTTCCCAGTTATGAGCCTCTGAAAACCCATGACCTTGACCCCTGACATTTGACCCCCAACTGCTAAGAAACCTATGAGATACCCCATCATGGAGCATATCAATAGAAGCAGAATTGAAAGATGAACATTTTGGATTTGGTTTGAAGTAAATATGATGAATATGAAGGAAGATATTGTGGAAAAAAAAGATTTTGACCTTTTTGGTGACCTTGACCAGATGACCCTCAAAATATTGGAGGCTCTATTTGAGACCAATGCTCATCTATCCTGAAAGTTTCATGAAGATTGGTCCAGCCGTTTTCCCGTAATGTTGCTAACAAAGAAACCCCACCAAAAACAATACCTCGCCCCGCTTACTCCGTAGCAGGTGAGGTAAAAATCTGAGTCCTCATCTCCAATTTACAAGTCTTAATGCAGTTAATGCATGAGACTGAGTCCAAGTCCGAATAATCAGTGCTCGAGTCCAAGTCCGAGTCGAGTCACGAGTCCTTAAAATTAGGGCATGAGTCCTGGACTCGAGTACTACAAGCCTGGTTGTTACAACCCCCTGCTATTATGCCAACTTACATGTCATCCAACACTATGATTTTCACGTCCTTCTTCAGTTGGGAGTCAGACTGGTTCATTGGTAGTTAGAGATGGAGATGGGGAAACAGAGCTGCTGAGCCTGAAGCTGTATCTGCTGGGTTTGGCACCAGGCAGGGGCAGGGATAACGGATTTAGTATGAATCGGTTGCTAAATGTTTGCCTGCATTAATTAAATGTCAGCTAGAAGAGGAGCAAAATGTAGGCATTCAGGGGTGTGAAAATCTCCTACTTCACACTGGACAAACCTAATAGGTTAATTCCCACTAATCATGGTTTTCACCCACCTTTAAGTTTTTCTTTGTGAAGAACTGGGTGACATCCTGTCACTATAACTCTTCTTTCTTTTCTCTAGAAAGCCAGAGGAGAGAAAAGAAAGAAGAGTTATAACATCAACGAAGCTGACTTCATGTTAATACTGTTAATGTTATAGTCATGTTGTCTGTTGTCGCCCAAATGAGGATGGGTTCCCTTTTGAGTCTGGTTCCTCTCGAGATTTCTTCCTCATGTCATCTGAGGGAGTTTTTCCTTGCCACCATTGCCACATGCTTCATCATTGGGGATAGATTAGGGATAAAATTAGCTCATGTTTAAAGTCATTCAAATTCTGTAAAGCTGCTTTGCGACAATGTTTATTGTTAAAAGCGCTATACAAATAAACTTGACTTGACTTCTTTTCATTCCTTTTTTAGAAGCCAGAGTTTTCTCCAGCAAGCTGAGACATTATGCTCCACCAACATTTCTTACTTGCAATTCACTGCTAGGAAGTACCGATCACACCTGGTCGGGGTTTAGCAGGACTGAACCATCCCTTTCATGTAAATATGTAAATGATGGTGGTGGTGGGAGTTCTCAGGATGTTTACGTTTTGCCAAATACAAGAAAAGAAAAGGAAACTGCTAGTTTTATCAGTACATTGGAAATAACATTCTGTTCATAATGACAGGTTCATAATTTAAGATTGGAAAAATGTACTTCATGGTCTAATAATGTTTTAGGGTCTCGGTCAGTCACAGGCCCTTCAAATCATCCTAACTTGCATTATTGTTTGTGCCAAGTTAATGCATGATCTCCGTGTGTCCATATGGGTTTCCTCCAGGTACTCTGGTTTCCTCCCAACTACTTCTCATCACCCAAATCAGAGTATTTCAGGTGTGTAAATAGTAATGACATTCATCATGTACCTTCCAAGAGAAAACCACTTTTTACCCAGTTGTATCTGGTTTGCACTAGGGCAGAGGTCACCAACCCGTCGATCGCGATCGACTGGTCGATCTCGGAGGCTTTCCCAGTCGATCTTGGGGGATGAGGAAAGAAATTGGAAGATTATACAGAAATACACTGCAGTATATCTGACTGGCGTTCATATTACATGTCTTCCGATAGGCCCACTACAGCTTTCCCCCTCTGTGTCGCAGGGCTCTTTTTTTTTTTTTTAACTCTTGCTGCTTACGTCTTACGTCTCTGAGCGTCGTCACCATGGTGATAGCCTCGCAATGCAGTTCAGGGTTCTCCACGAGGGGTTTTAGAGGTGCAGGCCGCCCCCCTTTCTGTAATTCCCGCCCCCGTTTAATTTCTGCCGCCCCTTTACAAAAGGAAGCATGATATTGCCTATAAAACCGTGAGGATATAACCTGGCTGTCAGTGTTACTGTAGCTCTTGAAGTGTTTGTTTCCGCGGAGTGGTGGATCGGACTCGAGCCTGGCATGAACCGCTCCGACACGCTATAATGACACCAATCTATCACCAGCCAATCAGGAGACTTAATCAAATGCATCCCCCGCCCACCAATCTATCACCAGCCAATCAGGAGACTTAATCAAACGCATCCCCCGCCCACCAATCTATCACCAGCCAATCAGGAGACTTAATCAAACGCATCCCCCGCCCACTCGTGTCCGCGTCTGAGACGTTGAATTTTCACAGAAGGAGGGAAGAAGTTGACTGAGGTAAGACTGTGTGATAAATTAACGAGCGAATAAGAGAGGAATTTCAACATATAGGGCTTAAGTTTGTTACCGTTAAATAAGCACTGCTTGTATCGTGATGTCACCAGTTCTCGTGCATCATGTGTTCTCGAGCTATCGCATTATTTTCGGAATTTCCGCGAGATTATGACGCGTTTTGACATTAGGGAAGCCCTTTTGTTTTCGTCAGTGGATGAGCTATTTTCTTGCCAAAAATCGCGAAAATGCTACGTATAAAGGTAAATATATACTAACCTAAATAAGTAAAAGCCTTCTGAATCCGATTCTAGCTTAATTCTTTTTACATGGTACAAATAAATTGAAATTAAAGCCTTCAAGTGAGGCCTGTTGTCATGGACGCTGGCTAAAATGTCATTCGTGATCACCTGCTAAAAATAGAACTGAAAGTAAACCGGAAGTGCACTTGATATATTCTGCTACTGTGCCTCTTTGGGACATGCATGTTAAATGTTTATTGATATTTTCATGAAAAATTGCAGTGTATAAAGGTGTGACATGTTTCCTTACTAGAGGTTTTTCTATCTCCATAGCTCTTGAACTCGAGTCGTCCTGCCCAGTTAAGATCTTGGCACCATGATGACATGGTCCGAGCTTACCAAAGAGTAAAAGAAGATGGCATCAGCGTTTATAAAGCTGCCAGAATACCGTTGACAATACCGTTGGGTTTTTTTGGCATGTTCTGCATGGGACACCATACGGAATTCCGTGCCCATTTCAGCTGACGTCATATAGCTTGAGAACACGTGACGCGGAATTTCCCACATGTATTTTGAGCAAGGCTTTAGAAGTTTGTTTTTTTGCTAGAAAACGTTTCTTCTGGTGAGTTTTTTATGTCATTTATTTCAGAAAAATGTATTGGCACTAAAATTAACCAACAAAGACTTCATTCAAATGCATATTTGATGCAAGAACTGTCAAAAGCAGCTTAAATTAACGAGAACCGGTGATGCCATGGTACAGTAAAGTTATGTTGTTACAACGCTGACCGAGTACCGACTGTAGCCGGTAACAAATGCTAATTAGCTTGCTGTCAAGTTTTTCCTTTGTCGAGCTTTAAGCGTAAGGTCATGGATGTTACTACTGCTTGTTCCTGCCGTAATATGATACGTGATATGAACCTAACTATAAGGCACTCACTGACCGTGTTCAGTCACAGCCATCACATTGACTTGAGTTGCGTGATGAACTGGAACCTCTGTAGCATGACAGCAGTCATTGGTAGTAGCATCACTGCAAGTTCATATTTGTCTTTATTGTGTTTGTATGGTTAAAGAAAATCAGTTCATGTTGAATTGAAGTTGTCATTTTGTCACTTAAGTTACAATTTGTGATATATCATCACTGGTGTGTTGTAATTTCAGTTGATAATTTCCATTTTATGTTGCTGTGAAATTAATTAATTTAGTGTTACAATACAAACAAGACAGTGCAACTGATGTTAACAGTTCAGCTTTCTCATTACAATATTATTAGTTGATATTAATAACAATCTGAGTCATTGGTGGTTCATTCATTCTGCTCACTACAGATATAGGCCTATATATTTTTTGTGTATAGTTAATTTCCATTGTATGTTGTACTGAAATTAAGTCATTTAGTCAGCCCTCACAAGAAATTAAAAAGTGACTAGTAGTGACTAGGGTGTACCAGGAGCCTGGACACTGGGGCTTCACTGTGTCTATTCAGTTCTCCTGCTGATACCTTCCTTTATTCTCTCCTTTTCTTATCCCTGCCACATCATCTCTTACACTAGAATTGCACCAAAAAGACTTTAATCTCTCAGAAAACAAAGAGCGGAAATGTACATTGTTGAGAGAGCTTCATATTTTGCAAAGAAGGTATTTCAAGATTGTTTTCAGTTTTACACTTCCATTTTTCAATCATGTTTTCAAAAGTTAAAAGAAGCTTTACACAGAAATAGAATTTCTTTACTGCTTTATTTGCAAAGTTTCAACAAGCACAATTTTATGGCCTAAAAATGATTTATTTCCAACCGAGAAACCAGATTTTGTCTCATTATACAACAGTTAGTTCTGGTTCACTAACCTGATGGGTCGAGCAATCGGTTAAGCAGAAATGTTTATATTTAATACCACCTCACTGGGACATTTCATTCCATGTGTACGACTCCACTTGACAGTGTTCACCACATAAAATTCCACTTCTTAGTTAAAACTGTTTCGACAGTAGTGTTAGTGATGTCCTCAGCTACAATACATTTTTTTATGAATATATAAATTGAAGCGTGGCCTCTTTGGGATGCATTTCTACGAGCAGAGCAAAAATTAACAAAACATTTGCAATATCACACTCACGATCATGCAGCTACGCTAAATATCAGCACAGTTGTGATCTCCGACAGCCGAATCGCAATCTTCAGTAGAACCGGACTCTTGCTTGTGGGATATTGCTTCAGTAACATCATCTTCATTTCATATTCACTCGGCTTATAATTAGGATGCAGTGCAAAGCACTGCAACTATTGTTCTTCTACGTGTTTCTTCTCCTTCTTCTTCTTCTTCTTCTTCTTCCGTATTCTTCTTCCTCCTACGCAAATTTCAATTTCAAATAACTCAATAACCGTACGTCGCACACAGACAAACAACATATCAAATCGTGCGGCTCGATCGGACTCGCTATGCTATTACTTTTCTCTACAGAATACGATTTTTTCGCGACGTAGTCCCGAAAAACCCCCCCAAAAAAACCCATTCATTTCTATGGAATTAATTGAAAAAAAAGCACTTTTTCAAACATCCACTGCTCTGGCATGCTTTCACCTAGAGACGTGATTCAAACTCTAAAACGTAGGAAAACTTCTCCTCTGTGGATCTGGCATCCAACTTTTCTGCTAGGTTCTACACTTTCGGATCAGTCCCGGCTCAAACGCCATGTGGGTTCCAGGAGAAAATCCGGCTTTTGAATGGGTGTCTATTGCGTTACACACCAGTGCATCTCGTTAAGTCAGAGTGGAGAGAGCTTGAAAAAAAAGGTCAAACTTTCTTGCTTAAACTGTGTTTTCAGCCACAAATTTCACTCTACAGACATGATTTTCTCAAAAGTAGTAGGAAAACTTGTCCTGATTCACACAATGTGTCTACCTAAACGATAGGATTTACAGTTTTTGAATGAGAAGCCTCAAACTGAGAAGAGCACAGGTGAGCGGCCTCACTGACTCCCATTATAAACGGGACAGAAAAGTCTCTCATTTTTAACTCGTTCTAGTGTCGTCATTTTTAACACTACAGACAAAAAAATACATCATTTTATTCAGAAGACCCTTCTAGCGCTCACTGTGAAAGAATTTTGTGAATAGCTGCTTCCGTTGTCGAGTTATTTGTCATTGTTCGAGGCCTGGTCCTTCATAAAAAACAGCACAAAACTCCATACCTTGTGTGTCTTAGCTCATTGACACCCATTATAAAAGTGACAGAAAAGTCTCTCATTTTTAACACTACAGACAAAAAATTACATCAGTCTATTCAGGAGACCCTTCTAGCGCTCACTGTGAAAGAATTTTGTGAATTTCTTTTTTTTGTGAAAAAAAAAACAGCCTCGGTTGGCATGACACTTCAGCTTAGCCGCCCACTTTATTAGGAACACTTCTGTTCGTACATACAAACTACAAACACTCTTCTTAGAGTTTAGAGTTTATTTTATTTTTAAAAGGGACAGTGCACAAATTAAACATTATCCTTGTGGTAAGGACAGATGTCTGTCCCAGGTTATAGCAGTACATGCTAATTTCCGCCTGTAGTCACTTTGTTTATACTCTTGAATAGCTCTTCTTCATGACGGCTGCTGTCTCAAGCACACATAATCATTGCATTGAAACATCATTGCAGGTCACACATTCACGGCCAGCGAACATGCGTGACCGAATTGCTTCACGCACTGCATCCTCTCACAATTTCCCCCGGGGAATTGTCCGGTCTAGTTTTAGGTTAGCAAAACATTTCCTGAACGTTACAGTTTTAGGAAAACGGAAAATGTTGTGAAGGAAATAGCCATGAAGGATATGGTGGAGAAGTCTGGGGTTCTCCGGGTGAAACCTGAGAGGTAATGGTAATGAAACGAGATAACTTAGTTTGTTTATATTCTCTGACATTCTCATCGGAGGGGATTAGGGTTTGGGATAATTGGGATTCCAGGTGATTCACATCAAGAAAACTAAATCTGTAATGTTTATTTGTTGAAAATCAATAAAGTTCTGCTGAGGTACAGTGTGTATTAAGGGTTGGGTCGAACCTCAGCATAGTTCTTGACCACGTGTGAGGAACGCACCACTTTTATGTAGCTGGGTTTCCATTGTTTGTCATCCCACAGGTATTCAGGTGAGAGTACCTTGGTGGGCTTGTTGTACAGGAAGTACTTGTTCAGGTGAGACTCTTCCTGCCATACCGCTTCGATGTGATTGGCTCGGTCCACTTCCAGTTGAATGTGGCAAGTCTTCACGAGCTTATGCACTTTGTCAAGGCGACCTCCGATCACAGCCCCTCCGTAGTAGTAGTCTCCTTTGCCGAAAGGTATATAGGCCTGAGATTCAGGACGCCGCTCATACGTGAACTGATCCTGAGGCTTTCTGAAAAACCCGGCGTGCAGCGCACCAACGAGGTCGCCCAGAGACTCCGCCCCCCAGTGAGCATGGAATTTAGAGTCGACGTCGAGGCTGAATATGTAGTCTACCTTGTTGATGAGTTCCTCTTGAATGAGTTTCTCAATCATCTCCATTCTGCGCAGCGAGATTTCCTGCCAGCGGTCCGAGCTTGCTGTTTTTAGCACAGTCAACTGATGCCCCTCCCCCAATGTGACCACAGGAACTTCATTTGGGCGATCTGTAAACAGGTAATAATGCACTCGGTAACCAACCATGAAATGCTGCTCTGCAGATTCGAGGAAGGCCTTCAGGAAACGCACATACCTGCAGGAAGATATTCAGGTTGTTTAGCATAAAACAGATTTTAAAAGTCCCAAATATTTTGTGGAACTAAAATTCACTAATTAGTGAACTGATAAGTGAACTGTGTCAGAAACCAGACAATGAACTGGGGCACCCGGAGCATTTACAATCACAAGACACATAGCTTTACTCGTTTGTTTTCTTCAACATAGTTTCAAGGTGCTAATTACAGCTGTTTTAACAACGATGTGTGCTGGCGGGTGTGGCTAGTTTCGCAGGTAATCTAATAACATTTATGCATGTATCTAGTGTTTAATTTTAATTTCAGACTTTAATATTGAAAAAACATTTTGAACATTCATGACTTCAAATCGGCTCTTGCTCCAGATTTATTCTTGGTTAACACTCAGTGACCCACGATGCTTTGTATATGACAAGTGTCATGACGTACTTGCCCAGAGCAAAGACGGTGGTTGCCACGGTGATGTTCTGTCGTTTGTAGATGGCATCAATCATTGACAAATCAAATGTTTTCTCCCATACAATCGGAGCTAACCATGGGGTCATCGTGGCAACATCTGGCTGACTGACAACATACACAAACACACACACACTTTAGCTTTTACATATGGCCCTTTTCCACTACCCTTTTTCAGCTCACTTCAGCCCGACACGGCTCGCGTTTCGACTATCTAAGAACAGCACGACTCAGCTCGCTTCAGCCCTGCTCAGCCCCCAAAACTCGCACGGTTTTGGAGTGGGGCTGAAGCGAGCCAAACCGAGCTGAGTGAGGCTAGGGGCGTGAGGAGACACTCCCCTGTGCACTGATTGGTGAGGAGGAGTGTCCTCACATGCCCACACACGCCCCGCGAGCACGCTGGGATCTGTAAACACCATAAACCCGGAAGAAGGAAAATTACGAATTACGAGAATTATGAAGCCTTATGTGCCTCGCCTCATCTACATGCTCTTGCCAGGATCTGTTGGCGTTGTCGGTGACAACAAGCCACAGCACCAAGACCAGCAACACTAACGACTCCATGTCCTCCATGTTCATTGTTTACTCTCCGGGTTGTGAGACTACCGCTTAAAAGGTCACTGATGTCACTGTTTGCGCCGCCTAACAACATCACGTGACGTCCACCCACTTTCGCTAACTCCACCCAATGTGTCTACCCACTTCCAGCCAGCATGGTTCAGCGCGATTGTAGTCGAAATGGAACGCCAACAGCCCCGCTCAGCTCGACTCAGCCCAACTCAGCACGGCACGGCTCAGCCCGACTCAGCCGCGTTGGTAGTGGAAAAGCGGCAATAGTCTACAGCACTCTGGGAAAGGAAAAGCCTAGTATCTCTCTCTCTCTCTCACACACACACACACACACCTGTATGGCTCTTTCTTACCTGCACCACGTGGATGTGTAGCTGAAGTAAATGAACCTGATGAAGACAACAAACACACACACACGCACACATTTTGAACTCATACATTTGCATAGTCACTGCATCCCATTCCAGCATTTCAAAAGTGTCCCAATATTGTGTGAAAACCACACACGTGGCAATGCTGAGGCAAACCCCATCCACACCACAAATGTACACCAGGTTTTATGAGAAACAAAATTTACTGGGGGGTGGCACGGTGGTGTAGTGGTAGGCACTGTTGCCTCACAGCAAGAAGGTCCTGGGTTCGAGCCCCGTGGCCGGTGAGGGCCTTTCTGTGCGGAGTTTGCATGTTCTCCCCGTGTCCGCGTGGGTTTCCTCCGGGTGCTCCGTTTCCCCCACAGTCCAAAGACATGCAGGTTAGGTTAACTGGTGACTCTAAATTGAGCGTAGGTGTGAATGTGAGTGTGAATAGTTGTCTGTGTCTATGTGTCAGCCCTGTGATGACCTGGCGACTTGTCCAGGGTGTACCCCACCTTTCGCCCGTAGTCAGCTGGGATAGGCTCCAGCTCGCCTGCGACCCTGTAGAACAGGATAAAGCGGCTACAGATAATGAGATGAGATGAAAATTTACTGAGGTACACTTTTTTCTTTTTCTTCCTCTTTTTTTATCCAGCCCTGGGAATTTGGTATAAATAAGAATTTAGGTTAATAAACAACAAATGGAGCAGGGAACATCTACCGATCAGCCATAACATTACGACCACTGACAGGTGAAGAAGTGAATAATGTTAATTATCTCATTACAATGGCACCTGTCAAGGGGTGGGACATATTAGGTAGCAGGAGAAGAGAACAGTCAGTTCTTGAAGTTGATGTGTTGGACACAGGAAAAAATGGGCGAGTGTAAGGATCTGAGTGACTCTGACAAGAGCCAAATTGTGATGGCAAGATGATTGGGTCTGAGCATCTCCAATATGGTACATCTTGTGGGGTGTTCCCGGTATGCAGTGGTTAGTACCTACCAAAAATGATCCAAGGAGGACAACCAGTCAACCAGCGACAAGGTCATAGGTGTCAAAGGCTCAGTGATTTGCATGGGGCACGAAGGCTAGCCCATATGGTCCAATCCCACAGAAGAGCTGCTGTAGCACAAACTGCTGAAAAAGTTAATACTGACACCTTTCTGTTTTAGCCAGCATTAACTTTTTCAGCAGTTTGTGCTACCGGTTGTCCTTTCTTGGACCGCTTTTGTTCGGTACTAACCACTGCATACTGGGAACACCCCACATGATGTGTAGTTTTGGAGATACTCAGACCCAGTCATCTCACCATCACAATTTGGCCCTTGTCAAAGTCGCTCAGATCCTTACGCTTGCCCATTTTTCCTGCTTCCAACACATCAACTTCAAGAGCTGACAGTTCTCTTGCTGCCTAATATGTCCCACCTCTTAACAGGTGCCACTGTAATGAGATAATCAATGTTATTCACTTCTTCACCTTCACCAGTGGTCATAATGTTATGGCTGAACAGTGGATACAACAGGATGCTATTTTTGTTATACAATTAATTTGATTGTACTGAGCAGGAAAGTTGACTCCAACATTAGCCAGCTAACATCTGCCAACCGATTTGTGTTCTGCCATTACCGCGGTGTCAATTCGTAGAGACTCAGTGCCTGAAAGTGATAGCAGCATGGCTCGTTGGAGTGATGAGGTGAGGCCGTGGCCCCCAGACACTGATATGGATGGTGATCTTAATTTTATTCAAAATGTACATCTTAATTAGACATTGGTTACGACAATAAACAATATTATCTGGCAAAAACATTCATCCTATTCTTCAAAGATCACAAGTCCAAATCCCAAAGATGCCACATATGAATCTGTTAAATCAGAGCATCCTGATAGACAAAAATCCAAATACGGAGGTCTGTTCAATTGTGTGGGAAGACAGAAGGGATGTGAGAAATTGTTTTCTATTTTTCCATGAATATGAAAATCATGAAGATCAGTTCAGTTCAGTCTGTTCTTTGCTCAGTAATAAGGTATGATGTTATTAGGACCCCATTAGCTGATGCAAATCATCAGCTCCTCTTCCTGGGGTCCACAAAAAAAACATAAAAATGTAACATACGGTAAGATAGGACACTTACAGACGAAACGACCGCGTTAAATAAAAATGAGAAAAGTCTCCTGAACAATTTTCCTTTCTCACAAATATATTGCTAAACTTATTATTATTATTATTATTATTATTATTATTATTATTATACAAAATAGCTTTCTTTAAATGTAAGGTTTCTGTTTGTTTCCTGGTTTGGTTAATTTAGGTTAGAGTAGGTTTGTCACAAACGTTACAGAAGGAGAGCTAGACTAAGATGTAAAGGGTCATGAAATTTGATTGATTGATTGATTGATTGATTGATTGATTGATGTATAAACGTGGAATATTATGTGTGAGATTATGTGCTGTGTAAAGTAAATCAAGCAAGTCGACACACATTGTGTTGAATGCTGTGAACAAATACACAGGTTGTGTTCACTTTAAAATGACACATAACTGTGTGACCTGAGTATTTAGCGTATTTGAATACTTTTTAACACCTGTATTACTTCATCTACAACTACTGGACATATAATAACAGATAGGCTACAGAATACTAAATACTAGCACACAAAAAAATCCTATGTATTGTACATTTTCTCCATGTACTTAAACTAAAGAAAAAGAAAGAAAGTGAACTCGATCTCTCTGAATATAAACGAGTGAATTTGGTAATAATTTTTGTCAAAGAAATGGAATGAATCTTCATTTCTTTATCTTTATGGAGGCATAAAGTTGAAAAGCCATGGCATGAAGTTACGGGAAAGAGAAGTAGAAGCTCGGCAAAGAGGAGAGGTGGAGATATATCTCATCTCATCTCATTATCTCTAGCCGCTTTATCCTTCTACAGGGTCACAGGCAAGCTGGAGCCTATCCCAGCTGACTAGGGGCGAAAGGCGGGGTACACCCTGGACAAGTCGCCAGGTCATCACAGGGCTGACACATAGACACAGACAACCATTCACACTCACATTCACACCTACGCTCAATTTAGAGTCACCAGTTAACCTAACCTGCATGTCTTTGGACTGTGGGGGAAACCGGAGCACCCGGAGGAAACCCACGCGGACACGGGGAGAACATGCAAACTCCACACAGAAAGGCCCTCGCCGGCCACGGGGCTTGAACCCGGACCTTCTTGCTGTGAGGCGACAGCGCTAACCACTACACCACCGTGCCGCCCTGTGAAGATATATGTGAGCAGTAATATGGTTTCATGGCAGAAAAGACTACTACAGGCGAAATATTTGCTTTGAGAATGTTGATGGAAAAGTACAGAGACGGCCAAAAGGAGCTGCATGGTGTGTTTGTGGATTTGGAGAAGGGACATGACAGGGTGCCGAGAGAAGGGAAGTGAAGTGAAGGGAAGTGAAGGGAAGGGAAAAAGGTGACCTGTGCCTTCAAAATATCACATTATTTTCAGATTGTTCTCAGTTATCAGATGTGATCAGTATATTATCAGTAATCAGAATGAAACCATTCATGACAGAACTGCAGAATTTATTTGGTAAAAACCAGCAATATCAAAAACAACATCAAACGGAAATCATAACACATATCACACACATAACAAAAAAAAAAAGAATTGTGACTCAGATTCTGCAACCTGAATGCAAATCTATGTCTACAGTCACTACAGACCTGTTATAAACATGACACTTTATTATATTTATTACTCAGAAGCAGGGGTGTGTCTCGGACCGGGCTATCAGGCTGAAGCCCTGGATATTTTTTCTATTCGCTTAAATTTTGCTTGTTTCAGCAAGATGCAGAAGGTTTTTTGCTGCTCATTGGAGCTGAGGGTGCAGTTCAACAGGAAATGGTCAGTCATAGGCTACAGGGAGAACAGAAATCTCATTTTATATTTCAAACGTGAAATGATGAAATGGGGGCAGCAGCCATTTTCTCATACTTTCTCATACTGCTCGGCTGCGCTTAAAATGAAACCAACCAAAATACTGACAAAAAATGTTCATCAACGAATGCTTGTCTCATGACTAAAATGTGGTGCATACAAGACAAAGTAGTTCCTATTTGGGAACTACATGACTGCCTTTATCATCTCAGTGAGGTCGCAGGGAGAAAGGGATGCCCCAGGGTGGGCATGGAGACAACATGCTCGGAAGGACACACTGTTATATGTTTTTATGACCAACTCTGAACTGTCACGTCAACGCCAAATTCAGCGTTGATCCCCCCTCCCCCCATGCACTTCTTCCTACAACTATGACCACCATGGAATCCATCTCCCAGCTCACACCTTAGAGTTAAAATGTTTACTGCTCACACGCACCTGGATTTTGATAGTTACTGGCGCAATACGAACACACTCACCACACTAGGACTTGGGTAAGCATTTGTTCAGCTCGGTGTTTCACCAAACTTTTATATCAGTGTCCTTGTTCATGGTTTTTGATCTGTTTTTTTTTTTTTTAGATATTTACCTTTGCCTCTGACATCCTGTTTGTGTCTCACCTGAACTACTGCATGTCCTAAACCATGTTGAAGCTTTGTGTTTTTTAAAATGATTATCTATTAAATACCAGCACTCAGTGTAGTAGTAGTAGTAGTAGTAGTAGCAGTAGAAATCATAATAATAATAACAATAATACTGTTGATGATGGTGGTGATGATGATGATCTAAATAAACAAATAAATAAAGACATACCCGATGATTGAACCGGTGAGAATAAGGGAAAACACATAGAAATTCTGTCCAAATCGCATTGTGATATTTCTCCTGTCCTCCACGTCCCAAAAAGAGTTAAGTCCGAAGTTCAATGTGTATGCATATGTGTGCATATAAGATGGGTGTGATCTGGTGGACAATCCAGGTTGACACATTTTACCCGGAAGAACAGACACACGAATTTGACCTGAAATTACATCTGTGTGTGGTTTCTTACGATACTGCTCATGCAGAGTTAATGACTCCTACCTTCATACATATTCTACCACAGCACTTTTTAAGTTCTGGATTGTGATTGGTCAGAAGGTGTTGATTAATTTTCTATAACAGCAGCTCTGACAGTAGTGCAGCTCCTCATCACAGGTTTATATTCTTTTCTTCCTTCCTTGAGTCATCCAATGCCATCAGGCAGGACATTCCATATCCCTTTATATTCCATATCCCTCAATCTTTCATCCCAGTGTTAGGGTTTTGCTGGGATGCGAACCTGGTTCGCTGGTGTGATAATCCAGCAAACCCCCACTAGGCCACCAGGGGAATGACTTAAGTGCAGAGGCGTGAGACGGAAGTAGAAAAGCATCAAAAAGTTTATTTACAATATTTACAGTCCCAAAAAATATAATCCAAAAAACGGTCAGAAGATGAAGGGAAAAATAAAATATCCAAAAGTTCAAAGTCAAATAAAAAAGCCAAAAAAACAGAAAAGGCAAAAATACCAACGCTCAGAAGATCCAAAAAACAGTAAATACCAAGTCCAAAAAGTCCAAAAAGAAAAGCAATGTGCAAAACCAAAAAGATAAAGGCAAGGAACACAGAACAGAGGTAAGAGCAATTCCAGCGTTATGGACGTGACACTTGAACTCAAAATGGCAACAAATGACCC
The DNA here is from genome assembly GCF_027579695.1 of Neoarius graeffei. Taxonomy (NCBI): domain Eukaryota; kingdom Metazoa; phylum Chordata; class Actinopteri; order Siluriformes; family Ariidae; genus Neoarius; species Neoarius graeffei. The sequence continues at coordinate 50,158,031 of NC_083596.1, forward strand.
AGTGCATGTTTTATTGTCTCCCAGTATTTAAACAGGTGTTGCATATTTTAAGGCTGTACCATACTGGAGAAGTGATAGAACAAGAACAATTCCCATAGTACATCTAGGGCATGCCAGAAAATGCCAATAAAAGATGCGTTATGGATGTGACAGAAAAAGTATCACTTTTCTTGGGTGACTGTACATTTTTATCAAACTCTGTGAAATTGTAAACCTAATGTCGAAATGGAGATATCCATTTGATAGGAGTCCAAGGTGAATATTAAAAAATCTTTGTTTAAAATATTTTGTATTTCATGCAGCGTTTCGGAAGGAAAAGTCAGCGTTATGGATGTGACGAAATTCCGTTACGGATGTGACGCGTCTGAAATAGACATGGCGTATGTTTAGAAAATCAGCAATTTAACCACCATAACCCTTTGAAAAACTCTCTAAATATCAGCTAAAACTATCAACGTTCTTAAATAATATTTAGGATGGCTATTGTTTTGCTGTTTTGTGGATTTTAGCATACATTTCTGTGGCTTGTGGCAATAATATAGAATTGTACATGATCAAAGTTGATTTTAGCTTGAGTTTTACATTATAAGAAAGAAAGACTGACAGTGACATATTAGGTTGGTTACAAATTGGTTCAACTTATTCACATCTGTAAAATACAGGCCTAGGTGATATCTCTGGGAGTGGTTTTGATGTATTACATGTTGCTTTATTTTTGCATGGTGAGGTTGACATTTACATGGAATTGCCCGTAACTGGAGCTAAACATAACAGCACAAAGACTCTGTGACAAGAGGACTGAACTCAGGGGTATAAATACACAAACTAATTAAGGACAGGGCGGGGCAGGAAACAGGCAATAAGACAAAACCAAAACACAGAACACAGTGGTGACCTCTAGAGGCCAAAACAAACATGACCAGAAAAGGAAATAACAGCGGCCTCTAGAGGCCAAAACAGTCCCAGTCCTAACAGGACCCCCCCCCCAGGAGCATCTCCTGACGTTCCCAGGATGATCAGGATGGGCCGAATGGAAGTCCCGACAAAGTTCTTTGTCTAGTATGTCCCGAGCTGGGACCCAGCAGCGCTCCTCAGGGCCATAGCCCTCCCAGTCCACAAGATATTTGAGACCCCCGCGAACCCGGCGGGAGTCCAGCAGGCAGCGCACGGTGAAAACAGTCTGACCTTGGAAGATGCGGGGGGGCAGGGGGTTCCTAGGGGCAGGGGCATACGTGGACGTCAGTACGGGCTGCAACAGGGAAACATGGAATGTGGGGTTAATCCTTAGCGTACATGGTAACTGGAGCCGGTAGGAGACAGGGTTAACTCTGCGTACAACCTTGAAGGGGCCAATGTAGCGAGGAGCAAGCTTGCGGTTCTCCACCCGCAGCAGAAGGTCCTTGGTGGACAGCCAAACCCACTGCCCAGGGCGGAAAGTGTGGGTAGGTCTCCTATGGCAGTTGGCCTGAGTCTGGTTGGTACTGGAGGTCTGGATGAGTGTCCTCCTGACCTTGCTCCAGGTCTTACGACACCGTCTCATGTATTGGTTGACCGAGGGCACCCCAGTGTCCTCCTCCTGGTCCGGGAACAGAGGTGGCTGGAACCCGAATTGGCACTGGAACGGCGACAGCTTGGTGGCCGATGACTGCAGGGTGTTGTGGGTGTACTCAGCCCATGGCAGCCAGGTGCTCCACGATGTCGGGTTATCCATAGCCAGGCCTCGCAGGGTGGTTTCCAGGTCTTGGTTGAGCCTCTCCGTCTGGCCATTGGACTGGGGGTGGAACCCAGAGGAGAGGCTGGCAGTGGCCCCAATGAGCTTGCAGAAGCCGTGCCACACTCGGGAGGAGAACTGGGGCCCCCGGTCAGAGACGATGTCCTGTGGAAGACCAAAGACTCGGAAAACGTGATTAAATAGCAATTTAGCAGTGTCAAGGGCAGAAGGGAGCTTGCACAGTGGTATAAAGCGGCAGGCCTTGGAAAATCTGTCCACAATGACCAAAATGACAGTGTTACCTTGAGACTCAGGGAGACCCGTGATGAAGTCGACCGCCACGTGGGACCAGGGACGCCGGGGAATAGGCAGAGGATGCAGGAGACCCTGGGGACGCTGTCGCGGGTTCTTGGTTCTGGTGCAGACCTCACAGGACAGGACGAATGACCTTACTTCCTTCTCCATGTTAGGCCACCAGAAGCGTCTTTTGAGGAAGTCCAGGGTCCGCCGAGCTCCTGGGTGGGCGGTGAGAGGGGAAGAGTCGCCCCACTGGAGAACCTTGGCCCGGGCTTGACGAGGGACGTACAGGAGGCCCGGTGGCCCCGTCCCAGGATCAGGGTCCCAGCGTTGAGCTTGTCGAATGGTCTCCTCAATACCCCAGCAGACAGGAGCCACAATCCAGGATACAGGGATGATAGGCCCAATTTCACTCTCCCTGTTGTTGGGCGAGAACAGCCTGGAGAGCGCATCCAGTTTGGTGTTCTTAGAGCCCAGGTGGTATGATAGGGTGAAATTGAAACGGCTGAAAAACAAAGCCCACCTAGCCTGTCGTGGGTTCAGCCTCTTGGCTTGCTGGAGGTACTCCAGGTTCTTATGGTCCGTCCACACCAGGAATGGATGTTGCGCTCCCTCCAGCCAGTGCCTCCACTCCTCAAGGGCTCGTTTAACCGCTAGCAGTTCCCGATCCCCCACATCATAGCGGGACTCCGCAGGGCTCAGGCGGTGGGAGAAGTAAGCGCAGGGGTGCAGCTTCCCTTCCGAGCGTTGAGAGAGCACCGCACCGACACCACTGTCCGAGGCGTCCACCTCCACGATGAATGGTTGGGAGGTGTCTGGGAGAACCAGAATAGGTGCCATACAAAAGCGGTGTTTGAGGTCATTAAATGCCTTTTCTGCCTGAGGGGACCAGACATAGGAACCACCAGTCCTTTTGGTGAGATCCGACATAGGTGCTGCTACGGAGCTGAAGTTCCTGATGAACTTGCGGTAGAAGTTAGTGAATCCTAAGAACTGCTGAACCTCCTTAACGGACTTGGGAGTAGGCCAGTCCCGGACGGCCAGGGTCTTGGCTGGGTCCATTTGGAGTTGCCCCGTTCGTATGATAAATCCCAAGAAGGAGCCCTCGGGGACATGAAACTCGCATTTCTGGGCTTTAGTAAACAGATTATTCTGTAAAAGTCTTTGGAGGACTTGGCGGACATGGTGGCAGTGCTCCTGTAAGGTCTTGGAGAATATCAGGATGTCGTCGAGGTAGACGAAAACATATTGATTAATCATATCCCTCAAGACGTCGTTGATAAGGCCTGAAAAACAGCTGGTGCATTGGTGAGTCCGAAGGGCATGACCTGGTACTTGTAGTGCCCTGATGGGGTGTTAAAGGCGGTCTTCCACTCGTCTCCCTGTCGGATACGGACGAGATGGTATGTGTTCCGTAAGTCCAACTTGGTGAAGATGGTGGCACCTTGGAGCAGGTCGAATGCTGTGGACATCAGCGGAAGGGGATAGCGGTTGCGCACGGTAATCTTGTTCAGGCCCCTATAATCAATACATGGCCGGAGCCCCCCATCCTCCTTGCCGACAAAGGAGAAGCCGGCACCAGCGGGTGAGGTGGAGGGTCGAATGAACCCAGAGGCCAAGGCCTCCTTGATGTACTCCTCCATGGCCTTACGTTCTGGCTGAGAGAGGGAGAACAGTCGGCCCCAAGGAGTAGTCGTCCCAGGGAGCAAGTCAATAGCACAGTCGTAGGCGCGGTGCGGGGGAAGAACGGCGGCCCTGCTCTTGCTGAAGACCTCTTTGAGATCCCAGTACTCTGTGGAAACTTGAGATAACTCGGTGAGATCAGGAGGCTCGGCAGGAGACACAGGACAGCTAGAGAGCAGACAAGAGGCATGGCATGCAGGGCCCCATTCCACAACCTGGCTTGTTACCCAGTCTATGCGAGGGTTGTGGCGAGTAAGCCAAGGAAGGCCTAGAATAACTGGGAACTCAGGTGAATGAATAAGGTGCAGGGATATTTCTTCTTTGTGACCTTGAGACTGGAGAAAGACTGGAGAAGTAACTTGGGTGACTCTTCCATCACCTAAAGCTTGGCCATCCAGGGCAGACACAGACAGTGGGACTTCAAGAGGTGCAGTCGGGACAATGATGCTTTGGGCGAAGTGGATATCCATAAAGTTTCCAGCCGCCCCTGAGTCTAACAAGGCTTGACAAGAGTGGATGGACTCACCCCAGGAAATGGAGACCGGGACGTAGATTCCTTGGCCAGGGAGTCCGGGAGAGAGGGTAGGCCCCGTCACAACCCTCCCTCGGCTGGACGGGGCGGTCCTTTTCCCGAGAGCTCGGGACATGATGCTCGGAAGTGATCAGGCTTGCCACAGTAGATGCAGCACTTGTCCCTCCTTCTGCGCTCCCTCTCGGTTGCGGAGAGACGAGTACGGCCAACTTGCATGGGCTCTGGACAGTCACTGGAGGAGGTAGACGGGCTCCAGGTAGAGGCAGGGAGGCCAGGGAGGCTCAGGACTTGGCGGCGTTCTCTCATCCTATTGTCAAGATGAGTAGAATGTGAGATCAGAGTTTCGAGGTCACTTGGGCATCCGATAGAAGCCAGACCGTCTTTGATGGGGTCAGACAGACCATGGTGGAAGGCTGACACCAGGGCAGTCTCGTTCCATCCACTTACTGCTGCTAGCATCCGGAACGAGATGGCGTAGTCTGCGATGCTTCCCCCTTGCCAGATGGACATGAGCTTTCTGGCTGCGTCTTTACTGATGTCTGTTTGATCGAAGACACGAAGCATCTCCTCAGTAAACAACTGGAAATCAGAGCATTCGGGTCCCTGTCTCTGCCAGATAGCAGTGGCCCAGGCTCGCGCCTTACCAGCTAACAAGGTTATCACAAAGGCAATCTTGCGGCGATCCGTAGTGTAGGTGGTAGGCTGAAGCTCAAAGGTGAGTTGGCACTGGGTAAGGAACTCCCGACACTCACTGTGCTTGCCGTCATACCTCTGTGGTGCAGGAAGGCTGGGTTCACGAGGTGAAGAAGGCAGCATGGCAGGAGGCACTGGAGCAGGAGCGGATGGTGGAGCAGGAGCAGAATCAGGCGGAGGAGATGGGGGCAGAGAAGTCAGCTGTGCCAGGGTTTTCCCAATCTGCTGAAGCAGTACCTCGTGGCGAGCAAGGGTCTCACGTTGGCTTGCGAGAGTCCGTCCATGAGTGTCCATGGTGGATCCGAGACGTGTTAACGCAGCCATCATTCCCTGAAGGTTGGCCGGGTAGACAGATGAAGAAGCCTCTGCTGAGTCGGTCATGACGGAGTCTTTCTGTTAGGGTTTTGCTGGGATGCGAACCTGGTTCGCTGGTGTGATAATCCAGCAAACCCCCACTAGGCCACCAGGGGAATGACTCAAGTGCAGAGGCATGAGACAGAAGTAGAAAAGCATCAAAAAGTTTATTTACAATATTTACAGTCCCAAAAAATATAATCCAAAAAACGCTCAGAAGATGAAGGGAAAAATAAAATATCCAAAAGTTCAAAGTCAAATAAAAAAGCCAAAAAAACAGAAAAGGCAAAAATACCAACGCTCAGAAGATCCAAAAAACAGTAAATACCAAGTCCAAAAAGTCCAAAAAGAAAAGCAATGTGCAAAACCAAAAAGACAAAGGTAAGGAACACGGAACAGAGGTAACTGGAGCTAAACATAACAGCACAAAGACTCTGTGACAAGAGGACTGAACTCAGGGGTATAAATACACAAACTAATTAAGGACAGGGCGGGGCAGGAAATAGGCAATAAGACAAAAACAAAACACAGAACACAGTGGTGACCTCTAGAGGCCAAAACAAACATGACCAGAAAAGGAAATAACAGCGGCCTCTAGAGGCCAAAACAGTCCCAGTCCTAACACCCAGCCAGTAGATTTGATCCATGAAAGCCGGTCTCCATCTCGATGAGAGACTTCAATGTAGTGTGTGGTCTCCCTTTTCTGCGTTTGCCTCTGGAAACTAGAGGTCTGCGTGGGTCGGATTTTTCAGTCCCGCTCCCGCTCACGCCCGCATTGTGTAGTCCCGCTCCCGCTCGCGCCCGCAAAGAATTATGATTTTCAGTCCCGCTCCCGCCCGCGCCCACAAAAAAATTATGATTTTCAGTCCCGCTCCCGCCCGCGCCTGCCATATTTTGTCCCGCTTCCGCCCGCAAATCCCACATGATGCAGACGTTCGCGTTATTTCTCAGGAAAGTTCTTGTCTTGACACAGCGTGATGTGCCCCGCCCCCTACTTTGAGTGGATTTGAGCATAAATATCTACAGCTCACGTTCACGTTTGTTATTATTTACCTTGTTTCTGAATTCAGCATGTAGTGTCTCTAATAATAATAATAATTAGTGCTGTCAAGCGATTAAAATATTTAATCGCGAATCGCACATTTTTATCACATGAGAAACCATTGTAATTCTCTGATCAGCATAAAAAAGTGAATGGGCTTGCTTTGTACCAATGGTGTTTTTTTTTTATTGCAAAGCAGAGCTAACAAGAGGAGTGAACTTCACTCTTCTTCCACTTCACTCAGTGAAGTAATTTACTGCTTGAGTTAGTCTACAACTTTAATCAGAGAGACAGGTTACACAGTGACGGTAGGCTTGACATGCTTGATTATAATATAAAGTACACTATTATATTAACTTTAAGTTGTTCGGTGATAAATATTGCATTGAATCTGATCTTTACTGTTTCATCTCACTTAACACATTTTGTACTTTTACACTTGTTCTGCCTGTTGATGCGTCGCGCTGTCCAATCAGAGGCGGCCAAATTTGCATATTACAGGAAGGATTTCTGGGATAGCATTGAGTTTACAGACGCTGTCTTCTTAAAACTGAATAAATATTTAAAAAGAGCCAAATGAGCCAGTCTTTTGAATGGCTCTTTTCAAAGAACGGATCACAAAGATGTGGATCCCATCAAAGAGCCATAAATCCCATCTCTACTAGTTTCAAAAGCTTATGAAAAACCTACATCATGTCACAGAGCGTTAATCTTGCGATAAAAAAAATATCGCCGTTAAAATTGAGTCAACATGATAATAACGCAACATTTTTTACAGCAATAATAATAATAATAATAATAATAATAATAATAAAAGACAGACGAGCACGTAATTCCAAGTGGAAATTTGGTATATTTATTGTTCAGCCATACAAAACATTAGGCTAACCCAGTTTACATTTGTTAAGCATTTCTAACTAGAATATCCTATAGAATACCCTATAAGCATAGCATATACAGGGAGTGCAGAATTATTAGGCAAATGAGTATGTTGACCACATTACCCTCTCTATGCATGTTGGCCTACTCCAAGCTGCATAGGCTTGAAAGCCTCCTACCAATTAAGCATACCAGGTGATGTGCATCTCTGTAATGAAAAGGGGTGTGGTCTAATGACATCAACACCCTATATCAGGTGTGCAAAATTATTAGGCAACTTCCTTTCCTTTGGCAAAATGGGTCAGAAGAGGGATTTGACGGACTCAGAAAAGTCAAAAATAGTGACATATATTGCAAAGGGATGGAGCACTCTTAAAATTGCCCAGCTTTTGAAGCATGACCATCGAACAATCAAGCGCTTCATTCAAAATAGTCAACAGGGTCGCAAGAAGCGCGTTGAAAAAAAAAAGGCGCAAACTAACTGCCCGTGAACTGAGGAAAGTCAAGCGTGAAGCTGCCAAGATGCCACTCGCCACCAGTTTTGCCATATTTCAGAGCTGCAACATCACTGGAGTGTCAAAAAGCACAAGGTGTGCAATACTCAGGGACACGGCCAAGGTAACAAAGGCTGAAAAACGACCACCACTGAACAAGACACACAAGATGAAACGTCAAGACTGGGCCAAGAAGTATCACAAGACTGATTTTTCTAAGGTCTTATGGACAGATGAAATGAGAGTGAGTCTTGATGGGCCAGATGGATGGGCTCGTGGCTGGATCAGCAAAGGGCAGAGAGCTCCAGTCCGACTCAGACGCCAGCAAGGTGGAGGTGGGGTACTGGTATGGGCTGGTATCATCAAAGATGAGCTTGTGGGACCTTTTCGGGTTGAGGATGGCATCAAGCTCAACTCCCAGTCCTATTGTCAGTTTTTGGAAGACACCTTCTTCAAGCAGTGGTACAGGAAGAAGTCAGCATCCTTCAAGAAAAACATGCTTTTCATGCAGGACAATGCTCCATCACACGCATCCAAGTACTCCACAGCATGGCTGGCCAGAAAGGGTCTAAAGGAAGAAAGATTAATGACGTGGCCTCCTTGTTCACCTGATCTGAACCCCATAGAAAACCTGTGGTCCCTCATCAAATGTGAGATCTACAAGGAGGGGAAACAGTACACATCTCTGAACAGTGTCTGGGAGGCTGTGGTTGCTGCTGCACGCAATGTTGATCGCAAACAGATCAAAACACTGACCGAATCCATGGATGGCAGGCTTTTGAGTGTCCTTGTAAAGAAAGGCAGCTATATTAGTCACTGATTTGTTTTTTTTTTGTTTGTTTGTTTCTGAATGCCAGCAATGTATATTAGTGAATGTTGAGTTGTTATATTGGTTTCCCTGGTGAAAATAAATGAGTGAAATGGGTATATGTTTGTTTTTTGTTAAGTTGCCTAATAATTATGCACAGTTATAGTCACCTGCACACACAGATATCCTCCAAAGATAGCTAAAACTAAGAAAGCCCTACTCCAACTTCCAAAAATACTCAGCTTTGATATTTATGAGTCTTTTGGGTTCATCAAGAACATAGTTGTTTTTCAATAATAAAACTAATCCTCAAAAATACAACTTGCCTAATAATTCTGCACTCCCTGTATAAATGTCATAACAAAACACAGTCCTAGCCTACAACAACAAAAAATCGACAGTATAGGCTACTGTAGACATTATAGGGCTATGGTTGCACATTTCTAAAACTATTTGGGCTTGAGCCTCCGTGCAAGTGTTAAACTCAATATAACATAGCTGACCTTGTTTGAATATGAATAAGAAAAACGAGAAAATCAAACGCAGGTAAACGAAACAACTAAGCCTATTGCTTAGGATATCGGGTTCTTTGAACAGCTATGGAGAAACAGCAAATTGTTCACTGTTGAGGGCTTCAACATACTGCGCCTTTCCTCCAGTATGCGACCACATATGCTGAACGCGCGCTCGGATGGTGCGCTGGAACCTGGAATGGCCAGTACATGCCGTGCCAGTTTGGCAAGTGTGGGAAAGTCATAGCAGTGATTTTTCCACCACAGCAGGATATCTTTAGATTGGTGTGATTCGGATCCAATGAGTTTCACTTTCAGATAATCATCAATCTCGGAGTTTACAGACTTCGATTCAGCACCCGTAGCACCGACATCCTCCCATTCCTCAAACTCACGAAAAGTGACCTTTTTAGGTGGAGGTGGCTCCGCGCTTTCATCAGTTTGGACATCAAACCCCAACTCCTCGGTCATCTCTTTCACAGCTTCCGTCACGTATTGTCTTTCATTTGCATTGATCATCCTAAGATGACGCAACTTTGGAGTAAGGAAAGTTGCTACTTTATACAGCATGTCAATTCCATTTGGGACAAGGTGACTTGGTGACAGCAGTGCGTCTAGGCGTTGCGCACACGCAGATGCGATGACAGGTCTGATGTACCTGATTTATGGCCGTTGTATGTCAGAACCTTTTGGCACTTATCACAGCAAGCAAAGGGCAGCTGATTTCCATCCGCGTCGTACACGAGTGAGAACGACTTCCAAATGTCCGATTTCAGGACTCTTGACTTTTTAACGGTAAATGTACCTCTTTTTAAACCAGCACTTACTTTTGAAGCAGTGAGATTCAGTAAAGGAGCTCTGCTCTTCTGCCATGATCAGAGATCTCAAACACGGAAGAGGAAAAGAATCGAGAAATGAACGAGAGATATTTATCCTCTCCTGGATCAGAATCAGAATCAGAATTCTGATGACCAGCTCATCTAAGGTGTCATTGAGGCATCATGTTAGTGTGGGTCACTGGAGGCTGGGTGTGAACGGCGAGTCATTAGAGTGATCAAAGGATTTCCCGTTAGGGTGATCAATGGCAAATTTAAGATGCCATTCCTCACTCAATCTGGCAATCTGACTATCTCTGCAAATTTAGGCATCTTAAAATGTTTTTATTAATGCCAAATAAAATATCCAGCACAAATTATATATGATAGACATAAATTAATAATTTATAAATTTTATTTCAAACACGTTTTTAGTTAGCGGGACTGCAGCTTATCACCGCTCCCGCCCGCGCCGCATATGTGCACTCCCGCTCCCGCCCGCGCGCGCATATGTGCACTTCCGGTCCCGCCCGTGCCTGTAATGAGCTTTCAAAATTTGTCCCGCGCCGCATTGCTTTGCGGCGGGTCCCGCGAGTCCCGCGGGAGTGCAGGGCTCTACTGGAGACCACAACAGCAAATTTCCAGCAGGTTCATCATGACGTGAAACATGACCAGCAAATGTCAGATGATGCCTTCTTCCAGTTTGGGAAATCGGGGACAAGGATCAATGGAGAATTTTATTATTCATATGGCTTCTCCAGGAGAAGTCATAAACTGCTCGTCACATTTTGGCACATGTACCATCCAGTCTTTGGCTGCATTTGGAATTTAACGACTATCATTCACAGCCATAGCCCTGAATGACTTCTGTCTTTGTCTCTTTCTTGCTGAGGCTTTCCAGACTTTCTGCAGTGAGTGCAAAGTGCTCCATGCTTAAACAATATGGACATCCATATCATGGTGGCCCTAAGAGCAGTGAGTGCCAAACTGTCTCGGGCCATCAGAGCAGCAAAGCGCGCACATGCCCAGAGAATCCACAGTGACTTCCGGGACAGCGGCGACACACAGCGCATGTAGCAGGGCATCCAGGCCATCATGAACTATAGGACAACACCACCTGCCTGTGACAGTGATGCCTCCCTTCCAGATGTGCTGAACAGCTTCCATGCACGGGTTGAGGCACAGAATGGCATGGCAGTGAGGAAGATCATCCCTCCTCCCAATGACCAGGTGCTGTGTCTGACCACAGCTGACTTGAGGAAAACTCTACGCAGAGTCAGCCCACAGAAGGCTGCTGGACCAGACAACATCCCTAGTAAAGTGCTCAGAGGATATGTGGACCAGCTGGCAGATGTTCTCACTGACATCTTTAACATCTCCCTGAGCAACGCCATAGTTTTAGGAAGACCACGATTATCGTCCCCATGCCAAAGAAATCCTCAGTGTCCTGCCTCAATGACTACCATCCCGTTACACTCATACCCATCATCATGAGGCACATAAAGACCCTGCTGCCTCCCTCAGTGGACGCCCTGCAGTTCATGTATCGCCATCACCAGTCCACAGATGATGCCAGAGCCACCATCTTTCATCTGGCCCTTAGCCACCTGGACAAGAAGGACACATACATACGAATGCTGTTCATAGACTTCAGTTCAGCAGCTCATTGGAAAGCTGAGCCTGCTGGACATGAACACCTCCCTCTGCAATTGGATCCTGGATTTCCTGACCGAGGGACCTCAGTCAGTCCGAATTGGGAGCAGAACTTCCAGCACCACCCTACTGAGCACTGGGGCCCCCCAGGGCTGTGTGCTCAGTCCACTGCTGATCACTCTGCTGACTCACGACTGTGCAGCAACTCACAACTCAAACCACATCATCAAGTTTGCTGATGACACGACTGTGGTGGGTCTCATTATTAAAAATGACGAGTCAGCATACAGAGAGGAGGTGCAACAGCTATCAGACTGGTGCAGACTCAACAACCTGTCTCTGAACGTGGACAAAACAAAAGAGATAGTTGGTTACTTCAGAAGACCATGGAGTGACCACTTTCCACTGTATATCAATGGCTCACTTGTGGAGAACATCATGAGCACCAAATTCCTTGGTGTTCATCTAGCAGAGAACCTCACCTGCTCCCTCAACACCAGCTCCATTGCCAAGAAAGCCCAGCAGTGCCTCTGCTTCCTATGGAGGCTGAGGAAAACCCATCTCCCATCACCCATCCTCATTATATTCTACAGAGGGACTATTGAGAGCATTCTGAGCAGCTGCATCATGGTCTGGTTTGGGAACTGCACCGTCTCAGATCACAAGACCCAAAGCAGATAGTGAGGACAGCTGAGGAGATCATCGGAGTCTCTCTCCCTTCCATCATGGACAGTTACACCACACACTGCATCCAGAAAGCCACCAGCATCGTGGCCGAACCCACGCCCCTCACACACAATCTCTTCACCCTCCTGCCATCTGGTAAAAGGTGCCAAAGCATTCAGGCCTTCAAAGCCAGACTCTGTAACAGTTTCTCCCCACATCTTCCTCCACTACTATACCGTATGTAATGAGGTGGTCATCTCTTTTTCTATACCTTGTGTTACACACTAACAACTCCTGCCTCTGCACCAAGTCTAGGATTTTCTCCCCTTCTTCATTTCTCACTCCATAGCCGTAACCACCATGCACGCCGTCATAACCATTGCTCTCCCTACCCACGTGTCCATTTAAATCACCTCCAATTACCAGCTTTTCATTTTCCGCCACTTCCTCTATCAGACCTTCCAGATCCATCAAGAAAGCTTCTTTCTCCTCCTCTTCACATCTGGCCTGTGGACTGTATGCTGATATTACTGTGACCATCTCCAGTCCACCTTTCAGTCTGATTGACATCAGTCTGTCATTGACCCTCTTCACTTCCAGTACATTTTCTTTCCAATTTTGTGACAGTATAATCCCCATTCCATTTCTTTTATTGGATTTTCCACTGTAGTACAGTTTATATCCTCCTCCTATTTCTCTAACAGCATTACCTCCCCACTTGGTTTCCTGGATACACATTACATCAATGTTCCTTTTCTCCATCTCATCTGCCAGCTCTCTTCCTCTACCTGTCATAGATCCTACATTCCATGTAGCATATCTCCATCCCTCCTTTCCTTTCCAACTTCCAGGTAGCACATTGGGCCTTTGGGAGCCGTCATATCCCACTACTCTTCCATCGGTGTACCCAGCATTCTTTTTGTCGTAAGCAGGTGGGGGCGCCCATGGGGTACTTCGGGCTGTACCCTGCCCAATTCTTTTCTGGATCATAGCATGAAATTGAAGCGAGAGTTTTGCGGCCGGATGCCCTTCCTGACGCCAACCCCTTTTAGTCGCCTTTTACGACACGCAGAGGATACGTTGGGCCTATTCTCACCCGGAACCCATACGGGTTTCTTCCCACATGCTGTCAGACTCCTCAACTCTGAGGGACTGGACTGATTCTCACGGACTGTTGAACACACTGCTCACACAGCAATCTCTGCACAGTGGACAATAATGCACTATTGCCTTACAAAGTTTACAGTGTCTATCTCACACACACAAGGTTTACATTTATTTATTCCCTTTCATATACTACCTCAATATGCACACTCATCTCTGCACCTTATGTTACTTTTAGCTGCACTTTACGTTGGTTGTGTCATTTATTGTCCAGTTATGGTCTGCCTATCGTGTCATTTACTGTCTTCACTCATTGCACTCTTGCATTTTATGTTGTATTGTAGATTGTAGTCCTGTGATGTTTAATGTAGCACCATGGTACTACATTAAATGTAGTTTTGTATTAACTGTGTAATGTGCCAACTGTATATGGTTGAAATGACAAATAAAAAGACCTTGAACTTAAAGCCATAAAGATACTTACTCATTTACAAGTCAAGTCAACTTTATTGTCAAATATGCTATACATGCTTGACATACAGCACAGATGAAATTTCAGTCCTCTCTGACCCACGGTGCAAACAGGCAATCTCATATCATCTCTAGCCGCTTTATCCTTCTACAGGGTCGCAGGCAAGCTGGAGCCTATCCCAGCTGACTACGGGCGAAAGGTGGGGTACACCCTGGACAAGTCGCCAGGTCATCACAGGGCTGACACATAGACACAGACAACCATTCACACTCTCATTCACACCTACGGTCAATTTAGAGTCACCAGTTAACCTAACCTGCATGTCTTTGGACTGTGGGGGAAACCGGAGCACCCAGAGGAAACCCACGCGGACACGGGGAGAACATGCAAACTCCGCACAGAAAGGCCCTCGCCGGCCCCGGGGCTCGAACCCAGGACCTTCTTGCTGTGAGGCGACAGCGCTAACCACTACACCACCGTGCCGCCCAAACAGGCAATACAATAAATAAAAATAAAAATAGAATAACTGAAAAAACAAACAAACAATATAACCAGTATAAACACTCTAGATAGCAACTAGACATAGACTAAACACTCAGACAAACAATATAAGCAGTATAAATAAACAGTATAAACACTAGATAAGAAGAACTAGACATAGACTAAACACTAGACAAGAACTAGACAAAGACTAAACACTCAGACAATATAAACATATATACAATATATATAAACAATATAAACAATATAAATCCTTGTCTTAAGAAACGAACTTAAAGAATAGTTTGAATAGTTAGACATAATGAACTTTCACTACATAATATAAACAGTATAAACACTCTAGATATGAACTAGACATAGACTAAACACTCAAAAAAAAAAAAGCTCCTTCTCACCCCCGGCGGGGGGGTGGTATCCATGTCATCCTCAAGCTCGGGTCCTCTACCAGAGGCCTGGGAGTTTGAGGGTTCTGCGCAGTCTCTTCGATGTTCCTAGGACTGCGCTCTTCTGGACTGAGGCTTCAGATGTTGTTCCTGGGATTTGCTGGAGCCACTCTCCCAGTTTGGGGGTTACTGCCCCAAGTGCCCCCACTACCACGGGGACCACGCAACCCTTGACCTTCCACATCCGTTCCAGCTGCTCTTTCAACCCTTGATACTTCTCAAGTTTCTCATGTTCCTTCTTCCTGATGTTGGCGTCAGCTGGGATCGCCACATCTATCACCACCACCCTCTTCTGCTCTTTGTCCACCACCACTATGTCCGGTTGGTTAGCCAGGATCTTTTTGTCAGTCTGGAAGCTGAAGTCCCACAGAACCTTGGCCCTGTTGTTCTCAGCCACCTTCTGTGGTATGGCCCATTGGGACTTGGGTACTTCTATTCCATACTGGTTGCAGATGTCCCTGTATACTATCCCAGCCACTTGGTTGTGCCTCTCCATGTACGCTGATCCAGCTAGCATCTTACACCCTGCTACTATGTGCTGGACTGTTTCAGGGGCTTCTTTGCACAGTCTGCATCTTGGGTCTGATCTACTCTGGTAGATCCTGGCCTCTATGGCTCTTGTGCTTATGGCCTGTTCTTGTGCTGCCATGATTAGTACCTCTGTGCTGTCTGTCAGTCCTGCATTATCCAGCCACTGGTAGGATTTCTTGATATCAGCCACTTCCTCTATCTGACGGTGGTACATGCCATGTAGGGGTTTGTCCCTCCAGGTTGTCTGTTCCTCCTCCTCCTCTGCACTCTCATCAGGGTTTTGCTGCCTGAGACATTCACTTAGTAGTTCATCCTTTGGGGCCATCTTTCTGATGTATTCTCGGATTTTCGATGTTTCATCCTGGACCGTGGTCTTGACGCTCACTAGCCCTTGGCCTCCCTCTTTCCGCTTAGTGTATAGTCTCAGGGTGCTGGACTTGGGGTGGAACCCTCCATGCATGGTGAGGAGCTTTCTAGTCTTGATATCTGTGGCTTCTATCTCCTCCTTTGGCCAGTTTATGATACCAGCGGGGTATCTGATGACTGGTAGTGCGTACATGTTGATGGCTCGGACCTTGTTCTTACCATTCAGCTGACTTTTCAGGACCTGCCTTACTCTCTGGAGGTATTTGGCTGTAGTTGACTTCCTTGTGGCTTCTTCATGGTTTCCATTAGCCTGTGGGATGCCAAGGTACTTGTAGCTGTCTTGGATATCACCTATGTTGCCCTCTGGTAGGTCAATCCCCTCAGTCCGGATCATCTTGCCTCTCTTTGAGACCATCCGGCCACACTTGTCCAATCCGAATGACATCCCTATGTCATCGCTGTAGATCCGGGTGGTGTGGATCAGCGAGTCTATTTCTCGCTCGTTCCTGGCATACAGCTTGATGTCATCCATGTAGAGTAGGTGGCTGATTGTTGCCCCACTATGGAATCGGTACCCGTAGCCGCTCTTCGTGATGATCCGACTGAGGGGGTTCAGGCCTATGCAGAACAGCGGTGGTGATAGCGCATCTCCTTGGTATATGCCGCACTTGATGTTGACTTGGGCAATGGGTTTTGAGTTGGCCTCTAGGGTTGTCTTCCACATTTCCATTGAGTTCTGGATGAAGGTCCTTAGGTTCCTGTTGATCTTGTACAGTTCCAGACATTCCAGTATCCATGTGTGTGGCATTGAGTCGTAGGCTTTCTTGTAGTCAATCCAGGCAGTGCACAGGTTGGTCTATCTCTTCTTACAGTCTCGGGCAACTGTTCTATCGACCAGTAGCTGGTGCTTGGCTCCTTTGGTGTTACTGCCAATCCTTTTCTGTGCCTCGCTCATGTATTGAGCCACATGCTTACTCATTTTTGCCGCAATGATGCCTGACAGGGCCTTCCATGTTGTGCAGAGACAGGTAATTGGCCGGTAGTTGGATGGGATGGGTCCCTTCTGGGGGTCCTTCATGATTAGGACTGTCCTGCCTTGGGTTAGCCATTCTGGGTGGGTTCCATCCCTCAGCAGCTGGTTCATCTGTGCTGCTAGGCGTTCATGGAGTGCAGTTAGCTTCTTCAGCCAGTACGTATAGATCATATCCGGGCAGGGACAGGGAGGCGATGAAAGCAGCACAGCAGGAGGTGAAATGCTGCGTGAGGGGAGCTAAGGACAGCTACAGGAGAAAGGTGGAGCAGAAGCTGAAGGAGAACAGCATGAGGGAGGTCTGGGAAGGTGTGAAAACCATCACAGGCCACAACACAAAGACCAGAGTCGTAGGGGGGACAGTGGAGAGAGTGAACGAGCTGAATGAGTTCTTCAACTGGTTCAACCAGTATCAGGCAGGTGTTGGTGTGGAAGACGCCATCCTCTACCTGCTACACCGAGCCCACTTGCATCTGGATAAGGGAAATGGCACAGTGAGGATCCTCTTCTTGCACTCCTTGAGTGCCTTCAATACCATCCAGCCCCTTATGCTTCAGGACAAACTGAACAGGATGCGAGTGGACCCCTGCCTGGTCACCTGGATCTCCAGCTACCTCACCGGCAGGCAGCAGTACGTCATGCTGAAGGACATCACATCTGACACTGTGATTAGCAGCATCGGAGCACCCCAGAGCACGGTGCTGGCCCCTCTTCTCTTCACCCTGTACACCGCAAACTTCTGCTACAACTCAGAGCTGTGTCACATTCAGAAGTTTGCCGATGACATAGCCATCGTGGGGTGTATCAGGGACGACAGAGAGGAGGAGTATAGGAGCCTGGTGAGGGACTTTGCTGTTTGGTGCAACAGGAACCATCTGCAGCTCAACACCTCAAAGACCAAGGAGCCGGTTATTGACTTTGGGAGGTCCAGACCAAAGTCATGACCAGTTCTGATCGAGGGATTTGAGGTGGAGGCTGTGGACTCCTACAAGTACCTCGGGCTGTGGCTGGACAGCAAGCTGGACTGGACTTGCAACACCAACCACCTGTACAGCAAGGGACAGAGCAGGCTATACTTCCTGAGGAGGCTGCGGTCCTTTCACATCTGCAGGAAACTCCTGTGGATGTTCTATCAGTCCGTGGTTGCCAGTGTCCTGTTTTACACCGTGGTGTGCTGGGGGGGGCAGCACATCCAAGAAGGACACATCCAGGCTGGACAAACTGATCAGGCGGGCCGGCTCTGTGGTCGGCATGAAGCTGGACTCTCTGGTTGCAAGAGCTTGAGTCAGGTTGCAATAAAACTGCTGGTTTATTGAGTGCATAAACACAACCTGGGTGTTGCTGTCAATGGAGTGTAGTGTTATGGAAGCCCTGTAGGTGGCAATATTGTTGAACTCAAGTGGTTGAGCAAAACAGAGTGGATGTGCATGGTTGAAATCATACCCTGCTGATACCTGTGTGTGGTGTTCAGTAAACAGATAAAGTTTGCTCGACTGTCCGCGTATGCTTCAGGCGGTATATCACAGGCGTTCAATCACCTTCAACAAAAGTTGGACACAGCCAGCTTATATACAGATGTTATGCTGATGTGTATGTGCAAAGGACGTACTCTGGACCAGACAGAGCCAAGGTTAAGAAGGCAACAAACTTGTCCACTAATTAACATTTGATGAGGCACACCTGTTAATTGAAAAGCATTCCAGGTGACTACCTCGTGAAGCTAGTTAAGATAACGCCAATAGTGTGCAAAGCGTCATCAACATAAACGGTGGATACTTTGAAGAATCTAAAATGTCAAACATCCTGGATTTTTTTTTCTCACACTTTCTTTGCTTGTTCCCAAAGCTGCTTCTCTAATCTTTAGGCCATGGTTTCCCCATCAGGCATTGTCTTTGGCCTTGAAGTATTCCTGTCACACAGACTGTTGCAGTTATCTATCTATCTATCTATCTATCTATCTATCTATCTATCTATCTATCTAAAGTGTGTGCATCCCTGACCATTACACCCATATGTTTTTGTTGAACATCTCATTCCAACTCCTTCACTGTTACTATAAGCTCCACTCTTCTGGGAAGGCTTTCCATTAGATTCAGGCTTGTAGTGTGGGGATTTTTGACCTTGACATTCTTCTTTCTGAGACCAGCATGAATTCAAACGTCTCTGCCTTTGGCATCTAATGTCCGTGTGCCTTTCTGCCTCGAATTGCTTCCCACTTCTCTTCAATTTCTCCTCCAACATATTTCAGATTGCACAAATGCATTTCTCGGCAACTTTGCTTGTGGAATAAAGAGTGAAGAGTGGTATAAACGTGCATAGCTAGCAAAAGTACTTCAACCCTGAGTTTACCCCCAAATGTGACCCCTCACCGAATCCAGGGACACATGTCGGCCGAAACGAATCCGAGATCATTGCAAAAGAAGCATTTTTTTTTTCAAAATTTGTGATTTTTGTTTTTTTCCATCATGTGCAAGTTGAGATCTTGAAGAATGCAATCAGTATTTCAGATAATAGATTGTTTTGTTAGAAAAGCATACTTTTTTTGTTGCAAATTGTCTCGTTTTTGTCAGGACTGTAGCCTGCTGGGGGGGTGTGGGTAAATTACCATATGGGCCATTCACATGATGATTTAAGTCTTTTTTTTTCGTGAATCAGCTGTATGATCCGAGCTGAGCGCATGGCTACTTAACTGCATACAGGCATGTAATTTCACTATGGAATGAGTTACTAAACAGAGCGCAGAGGAGCTGAAAACCGCGAAGCAAACAGACACACGGTATTTACATCGGAGATAACCATTTCTAGCAAAAAAAAACGCAACCTCGTTTTCCAGATTGAATGGAATACTTGAATGATCGGATGATACACGGACCGTTCTAGGATTACATTCCATCGGAGGCATTGGTGTGTGCAAGGCGACGTTTCTCTTTCTGATGGGGTAAGTTTATTAATCTAAGGCTGTGTGGTTATTTTTGCATGTAACGGAGAGTGTTGTGGTTTGGTTAAGCCTAGGTCACAACCGGACGTACGATTTTTTGGCCGTGTGATTTTTGGCGTTTCCCAAATCGCTGCGGTTTTTTTTTGTTCACGGAGAAAGACGCGCGTTGGCCGTAAGTTTGTCTTGCAACCTGAAAAAAACGTAAGCGCCCGTAGAATTTGTTTGACATGACAAAGAACCTCTGCGGCCGGTCTGCGGCTCGAAAATCAGCACATCACACGCGCGCCCTTGTGCTTTTCACACGCGTGCTCTCGTGCGTTTCATGCACGCTCTCCATGTGTTTCTTGCGTTTTTTGCGTGTAGACCGGCCGTAGGAGCACATACGGCTGGTTGTGACCGAGGCTTTACATGAAACTAGTGTTGTGTTAGTTGTGTCATCATCGTGCTACGGTGTGAGTAATTTTTCAACCACAAAACGTTAAAGTATACTTTAGGACTTATTTTTGTACTTCATAATTGTGTTGGGCATACTTTGCATGGAAGGAAAATTGACGTGGTGATCTTTGTTTACATGAAAGTAGCATCGTGCTAGCTAGTAGGGGGTAGGGCTTTCCTTAATGTCATGCAAATGAGCACCATTATGTGCCCGCCCTACACCCAGAGTAGCTGAGATGGAAAACTTTGAGGGCAATTTTCTCCCTTTTCTGTTTTAAGAAGTATACACTTTCAAAAGGCCACACATTCTTCAAATATTGTCAGATAGATCTCCACATGGAAGGCATCATTAGAAAGCTTAGAAACTGTACTTTCTGAATCTGTCAATAACTCAAAATGCCCCCGGGCAGACATGTGTCCCTGGATTCTGTGATCTGCCACAAATGGTTTTGAAAGCAATAAGAATAAGAATTAGAATCAAGTTTATTGCCAAGTAGTTCTCACATACAAGGAATTTGCTTTGATGATTGGTGCTTGAACAGTTAAGATAGAAGAATTTCACAAAGACAAAAGTAGTTATATACACAGAATAAAAAATGTATACAACTATTTTTGTCTTGGTGAAATTCTTCTATCTTAACTGTTCAAGCACCAATCACCAAAGCAAATTCCTTGTATATAAGAATGTACTTGGCAATAAACTTGATTCTAATTCTGATTCTTATCGCTTTCAAAACCATTTAGGGGTGAATTGAGTGTTGAGGTGCTTTTGCTGGCAACACCGGTATGCTGGGGGTATTTGTATTTCTCATGCCTATCGTATTGTATTATGTGGACACGAGTGTTTTACTGGGAAATACGCCACTTGATTTTTCATCCGAGCTCCATCTGGGACATGGAGAACCAAAACTGTGACATACATCTCGCTATGTTACTTGTGAGGAAATTGATGAATTGTTTTGAGAAATTTGGGTACTTTTTGTTTGTGAATGTGTCGATATGATAAAAAGAAAATCACACATTGGCTTGAAGATATTAATCTTATTGAAAAACTTGCATTTTTCATACGAAATACGTTGCGGATCTGAGTGACATATTTCATGATATTTCACTTCGATGAAGTCACTCCCTGTATTTTCCTGCTGACTAGATGCGCGCTGTTAAAATTTCAAACCAGATCGAAATTAAAATTATTTTGAATAACTTGTGGATGTGTCCATATAGTATAAAAAAAAACATTTCATGATGATCCGAAGATATGAAGTTTGTCTTCTCGTGTTGAAAAATATATCGCTTGTTCGCTTCATTGTGTTGCAGGTCACACCTCTGGTCCTGGAATGTTCTGTAAAAAGACACACCAGCGTGGCTTTCTACTGGCTTTGTTTTAGCATCAACAACCAAAGGTAGCATATTGAAGGATTTCTGTATAAAAGAGATCCATCTATCTATCCTTTCATTTTGTTCGCCATTTTGATTTTGGATTTCCCCCCCCCCCCCTTCGTTTTCCGCCCTCTAGCGGCAGCGCGTGGTCATCGCATGCAGTAACCAGCATTAGCCACTAGACGTCGCTGCACGCTTTGAGGAAAAAAGGTGAAGGAACAATTCAACAAGGGCCGCTTTCGAGAGGAAAAAAAAAAAAAAGCCCAGCCGAAAAGAGCCGACTAACCTCAGGCTACCTGAAGCTAAAGCGCCCGGAACCGGGGCCATGGCGTCGGAACAGTGTTCACAGATTGAAGCCGGTGCGCGTCCTAATAACACTACAAGCCCATATTGTACTCTGTTAAATCGCTGACACATATTACACTTTAGGCTTTCTTCTTTATTTTAGCTTCATATGCTAAGCTAAGCTAGGCTAACCTAACCCAAGGCTTAACTTGTTGTTTGCAGAACTCTATTTCCTGATTGTCAGATTTCTTCAGTCGGGACCGTGCAAAAAATCGGCACAGGTAAATAAATAAACAGATCAACAAGTTCCCGATGTGTTTTGTGATTTAATGGTCAGTGTGAAGTGTTTGCTAAGCTAAGCTAAGCTAAGCCGCTGTTCTCCTCAGACTCTGCGCGAGGAACTGGAAGAGTATGAGGTGAGCGAGAGCTTTTTCACGTCCTGGAAGGAAAGTAGCAGCTGATGGGTTTGGGTTGTTGGTGTGTGTTTTTTTTTTTTTCCTCCTGTGGATGTAAATATTGGCTGGATTTTCCTCGGAGAGATATTCCTGAGTGCTGTGAGTGTGTTTTCCCCGTGTGTGTGTTTAATAACCTCCGTGTTTCAGATCATCCCGGAGCGCTGGAGCTGGGACGGAAAACGCTACAGGAGAAACTTCCAGGATTGGGTGAGAAGATAAACACAACTTTAATCGCTCCATCTCTCCGTCTCTGCTCAGCGCTGCGCCTCCAGCGCCTCGGAAAACTTCGCATTTTTTAAAAAAATACAAAAATAATTTTGCGCACGATGCAGGTTTGTTAAACGACCCGCGTGATGTCGGAGGTCTGATTAAAAACTTTTCCGGGGAGTGTTTAGGAAATTTAATAATAATTGGTTTTGAAACGCGAGTCTTTGTGCGATAGGGGCGGGACTTAACGCGAGGCCCAACCACAACGAAGCGTGAATGGTAGCTTCTCACGTCACTCATGCACCGCGGCCAATGAGCTTGCAGCGAGCGTCTGGCTGATGTTCAGGAAGCCTTGTGAGCACTGATTAGTGTGTCGGTTCCTCCTTGTGATCTGAGCCGTGCTTTGGACTCTCCAAGCTCTCTGAATGTATGCTGTGGGTGGTAAAAAACAGAGCAGCTGGACTTGCTCGAAGACGTTTCACTTCTCATCCGAAAGGCTTCTTCAGTTCACCTGAGAGGTGAAGAAGAAGAAACCTTTATTTGTCACATGCACACTGAGATTCATCCTCTGCATTTAACCCATCTGAAGCAGCCACACTAGAGCCCAAGGCAGCCCCATGTTAACCTAACTAGACACGGCGAGAACATGCAAACTCCACACATGCCCCTTTTCCACCAAAGCAGTTCCAGGGCTGGTTCGGGGCGAGTGCTTAGTTTGGAACCGGGTTTTCTGTTTCCACTGACAAAGAACTGGCTCTGGGGCCAGAAAAACCGGTTCCAGGCTAGCACCAACTCTCTGCTGGGCCAGAGGAAAGAACCGCTTACGTTAGCGGGAGGGCGGAGTTGTTAAGACCGACAACAATAACAAGACCGCGAAAGATCGGCATTTTTAAGCGACGAGAAGCAGCGGCTGTACAAACGCAAAGTCATCCATTATTATTATTATTGTTGTTGTTGCTGCTGCTGCTTCTTCCGCATTGTTTTTGCTTCGATATTCACACCAAGGTTTATGCAAACGTAGCGACGTAACTGACGTATATAACGACGTAATGACGTGTCTTCTCTTAGCACCGCAAGCGATGGAAAAGCAAGTTGAACGAGTTGTGAACCAGCACCAGCACTGGCTCCAAACCAGCCCTGGAACTGATTTGGTGGAAAAGGGGTAACAGAAACGCCCTCGCCGGCTGCTGGGTTCGAACCCGGAACCTTCTTGCTGTGAGGCGACCATGCTAACCACTACACCATGGCAATGTCTTCAAGCAAGTCCAGTTGCTCTCCTTTTTTTTTTTTAAACTTACCACCCACAGTTTACTATGATCTGGATGGCTGAGAATCTTCACAGACATGCTGTGGGAGCTTATCTGGCACCAAAGTCCTCTAAATTGTGAGCTTGGGCCTCCAGGGGATCGGATTTGTTTGTCCAGTACGCTCCTCAGGTGTTTTAGATCTGGAAATCAAGTCAACACTTTGAGCTCTTTGTCATGTTCATGAACAGTATTTGCAGTTTGTCCTGCTGAAACAGGAGGCCGCTGTTGCCATGAAGGGGTGAACCTGGTCTGCAGCAGTGTTTGTTTAGGTCAGTGCGACAGAACATCAAAATGAACACCAGGACCGAAGATTTCCGAGCGCCTTCTTCCCATAGTGCGTCCTGGTGCCATCTCTTCCCCACACACACCACCTTGCATTGCTGCTTGGTCCAGTTCTGATGCTCCTGTGCCCATTGTCGGTGCTTTCAGTGGTGCACAGGAGTGAGCACGGGCACTCTGACTGATCTGCAGCTGCACAGCCCCGTATGCAACAAGCTGTGATGCATAGTATATTTTGACTCCTTTCTGTCAGAGCCAGCATTCACTTTTTCTGCAACCGTAGCTCTTCTGCGGGATCGGACCAGAAGGGTTGGCCTTCGCTCCCCATGTGCATCACTGAGCCTTGCGTGACCGTGATCATGACCCTGTCCTGTCACTGGTTCACCAGTTGTCCTCCCTTGGATCACTTTTAGTCAGTACGAACCGCTGCATACTGGGAACACCACACAAGACCTGCTGTTTTGAAGATGTTCTGACCCAGTGGTTGAACCATCACAATTTGGCCCTTATTGAAGTGTCTCGGATCTTTCTGCTTCCAATACGTTGACTTTGAGAGCTGAAACCCTTTCTGCCTAATATGTATATCCCATCTGCACTGAGGTAATTACACTGGTGAGTGAGATTAGTGTGAATACTGAGTTACAACTCATGTTCGTTCTACACTGGTCTCTTATTTTTATCGTGTCTGGGTTCAGATAGTCGTGCTATACTTGTACCCACCATTAAAAAAAAAACCTGAAAGTGCTGTTATGTCACTTCAAGTGCGTCTCTGTTTGATTGACGAGCTGTCAAAAGCCATCAGTGTTGTCCACTCTCCGGAAGAAATGTCCCAGATTTTTTTCCTCTTGCGTCACTGCAACTTGGCACCATTTACAGTTTGTAATTCATGAAATATTTACCCATCTTTTATGCTTATAGTTGCATTTTTAATGTTTAATGTCTGCAAAACAAATTATTTCCTCTCATCTCATTATCTCTAGCCGCTTTATCCTGTTCTACAGGGTCGCAGGCGAGCTGGATCCTATCCCAGCTGACTACGGGCGAAAGGCGGGGTTCACCCTGGACAAGTCGCCAGGTCATCACAGGGCTGACGCATAGACACAGACAACCATTCACACTCACATTCATAATTAGAGCAGCTATAAATAGTCATTCCCGCTCCAGTCTCTTTTTTTTTTTAATCAGCTTTACCTCTGACGCTGGAGATTCCTTCCAGAAATGATAGATATAGAAATGTTTCCTGAGAGAAAGCCTCGCCATGGCAATTGTCTTTAAGTTATTGTTAGTATTGTAGAAATGATCAGGTGTTAGTGCATTAATATAAACCTGTGATTTGCGCTACTGTCAGAGCTGCTGTTATAGAGAATTAATCCACACCTGACAACCAATCAGAATGCAGAATTCATCAACAGCACTGGCAAATGGTTCTTTTTTTTTTGTATTTTATTGTGTGTGTGTGTGTGTGTGTGTGTGTGTGTGTGTGTGTGTGTAGGTGGCACTGAATCAGCACATCCCAGCAGATTACCTGTTGCGTGTGTGTGAGCAGCTGTGTCCGTTAGTGGACACACACATCCCTCCGAGTGTCCCCGGACTCCGCAGTCTGCTGGGGAGTGGCCGACAGTCTCTACTGCGTACTGCCAGGAGTGAGACACACACACACACCT
This sequence comes from Neoarius graeffei, assembly GCF_027579695.1. Lineage (NCBI taxonomy): Eukaryota > Metazoa > Chordata > Actinopteri > Siluriformes > Ariidae > Neoarius > Neoarius graeffei. The sequence goes on from NC_083596.1 coordinate 50,183,567, forward strand.
CTATTCATTAGGGATACTTTTTTTTCCCCTGTCATTTTCTTTCTTTTATGTTCTCCTTTTTTTATTTTGCTTCCTTTTTTTTTTATTCTTTCTTCATTTTATTTCTTTCCATTTTCCCCTTTTCATCGTTTTTTTTTTCATCTCTTGTATCTCTCCCCCCCACACCTTTCCTTCTTCCTGTCTGTATTCTGTTTTTTTTCTTTCCTGCATTTTTATCTTTCTTTTTCTCCATCCATCTTGGATTTCTTCCATTTTTTTCCTCCTTTTATCCCTCTGTGTATTCTTCCCTCATGTTCTGCCTTTTCTCTTTATCTGTCTTTTTTTTCCCCCTCACCCTCATTCAGGTTCTTCTCACACAGTATGGACAGGTTCTGCTGTAGTTGCTCTGCACAGGGGGCGACCCCCCGAACCGCCAGTCAACTTCCCCAAACCTCCAAATATCGGTAAGCCACGCCCACACGCATACGTGGAGTGTAATATGTGGCTAATATCTTCGGGTAACTTTCAACCTACCAGAGCTGAAAGCCTCCCTCTCCATTCACAGTGTCAATCATAGGCGGTCGCCAGGCAACTGGGGTGGCCCGCCTGGGTCACGTCCTCCCTCCCTGCACCTACCAGCACATGAAGATGCACAGGAGGATTCTGGGACACCTGTCCTCCGTGTACTGTGTGGCCTTTGACAGAACGGGCTGCCGCATCTTTACGGTAAAAAGAGTGTGTGTGTGAGGTTTTAGATATTTTGCGTTTATAAGATTTCTGTCTCCAAGTTTTTGTATTTAATTCTCTGTGCGTGTGTCAGGGTTCAGACGACTGCCTGGTGAAGATCTGGGCGACAGACGACGGGCGTCTCTTGGCGACGCTGCGCGGTCATGCGGCCGAGATCTCCGACATGGCGGTGAATTACGAGAACACGCTCATTGCTTCAGCCAGTTGTGACAAGGTCATCCGTGTGTGGTGCCTCCGAACCTGCGCACCCATCACTGTCCTCCAGGCGCACACCGCCTCCATCACCTCCATACAGGTGTGTGTGGGTTACGTACAGCTCGGTGTGTTTTGAAGCTGTGTGTTAACGTAGTGCCACTCTTTTGAGAACTATGGTCTGACTGGTTACTCTGGCAGTTTTGAAGGGAACTCAGATTTTTATTTCCTCCGTGTCTGCAGTTCTCTCCATCCTCTTTCGGCTCAATGCGCTACCTGGCCTCGACAGGAGCCGATGGCATGGTCTGCTTCTGGCAGTGGAACAGCCTCACCATGAAGTTCTCGTAAGTGTGTGTCTGTGTGTGTGTTTGTTATAAAATGTCTCGCTGCTTTGTCTTGGGAAGTAAACCAGGTGACTGTGTGTTTACAGCGACAGGCCAGTGAAGTTCATCGAGCGGTCTCGTCCTGGGGTTCAAATCTCCTGCTGCTCTTTCAGTACTGGTGAGACACACCACACACACACACACACACACACACACACACACACACACACGTGCACTTATACACACATAAACCGATGTGTTGTAGTCTAGTGCTGAATTGTTTAAAGCAAATTTACAGTTCTAATCTTATAGGTGCAGTTTAAAAGTGTTACTCGACCTGTAATAATCTATCCATAATAATCGAACGTTCATTCTTGATGTCAAAATGTTGCGTTTCAGTGTCGGGCTATCATCAGGGCTGGAATTTATCTGTTCATGCTGACACTGTTGTGATATTATTTTCTAACGTGTCACCTGCACATGAGACGTAAACCGTAAACCAGCCATTTTAACCTGATCTCCTAACCTTTCCTTTGACCTCAGGTGGGATGTTTCTGGCCACTGGAGGGACGGATCATGTGATCAGGGTTTATTACCTGGGTGGTGAGACCCCTGTGAAGTTGTCGGACCTGGACTCACACACAGTAAGAGGAACCTCGGAGCTGTGAAGAATGGATGGATAGATAGATGGATGGATGGATGGATGGATGGATGAAGAGATTTAATAGAGGGTGGGCAAGGGAGACGTACTGTTTAAATGAGAGCTGTTTTCACATTTCAAGGCCACACCTCCTTCACAAGAACTGACAAGTACAGAGGCCACGCCTCTTTTTTTTTTTTTCTAGAGCTGACATGCACAGTGTCTTCAACTCCTTTTCTCGAGCTGACTGGCCCAGACACCACACCTTCTTTTCTTGAACTGACTGGTCCATAGACCATACCTCTTTTTCTAGAGCTGACCGACATTTTATTCTTGAACTGATAAGCACAGAGTCCACGCCTACTTCCAGATGTCACATTAGCTGCTGATGTGAATGCACCAGTTTCAAGTGTTTTAATTTTAATATAGAGTACTTCTTCATATAAAGTATGAAGTAATGACTGTTTTGGATTATTGTTTCCAGGATAAAGTCGTTGCCGTGCAGTTCTGCAACAACAGTGACAGGTGAGAATCCTCTGCCATGCCCTGATTGGCTGCCTTCCTCTTCTTTCTATATTGTGACCAACTGGGTCGTCACTCGTTCACCGATTTATTTGTTTTGCGTTTGTGCTCAGTCTACGCTTTGTGAGCGGCAGTCGGGACGGAACGGCCCGGATCTGGCACTACCAGCAGCAGGAGTGGAAGAGCGTTGTGTTGGACATGAGCACCAAGCTGCCTGGGTGAGATGAAATGGTTGCATGATGTTTACTGTAAGGAATGTTTCTAAGTAATTGTATGCAGTCTGGTGGTAAGGATGTAATTCTGGAACACAGCTGCTAAAATTTTATTTTTAAAAAAAGTGACCGATTGTTGGTTGACTCTCAAGTTTTTGTCCTACCCGTGAAATATGATTGGTTTGTTCCATTAATGAAGATATCAGAGTGATGGGATTATTTTGTATGCGTTTATGATATTTTGGTTATCAGGGGAAGCCATTGCCTAATGGTTAGAGAAACAGCTTTGGGACCAAAAGGTTGCTGGTTCGATTCCCTGGACCAGCAGGATTGGCTCAAGTGCCCTTGAGCAAGCCACCTAAGCCCCCAACCGCTCCGGCAAGAGTGGTGGCGTACCTTGTCTCTGATTGGCCAAAGAAAAACTGATGTGATTATCAGTTCGGGCATTGAACCCGACCAACTGACTGATATTTTAGTGCCACCTACTGGTCATGCATGTCCGTGTCAGCTGATGTGTGTGTATGTTACAGGAGCTCCACAGCAGCAGTGGAGGACAAGACCACCAAGTTGGTGGTTACCATGGTAGCATGGGACCGCCGTGACCGAACAGTCGTCACTGCTGTTTCCAACTTGCTCCTCAAAGTCTGGAGCACTACAAACGGCCAGCTGCTACATGTGCTCTCGGTGTGTGTGTGTGTGTGTGTGTGTTTGCATTATTAAGACCAATACAGTAACAGGGATGTATTTTTGACCTTGTGTTTTGATTGGTCATAGGGTCACGACGATGAGGTCTTTGTCCTGGAGCCCCACCCCTTTGACTGGCGTATCATGCTGTCAGCAGGCCACGACGGCAACATCTACATCTGGGACCTCAGCAAAGGCGTCAAAATTCGAAACTTCTTCAACATGGTGAGTGAGAAGTTCTCGTAACTTATCGTAACATAATGTTCGCATGACATGCACATACTGTTTATTTCGCACATTTGTAAAGTAGTTTGCTTACATGGGCAGCATTTGAAGGCAGCTTTGTCCGAGGATCCTTTTTTTTTTTTTTTTTAATAGAAATGTGAAGGAGCGTGTGATGCTTACATAATCTAGTTAAATAGAACTGTTGTTCTGATATTAAAATGTGATCTGATGATGCCACTTCTTTAATTTTGAAGTGATTGGTAACAAATGGTACCAGCGATGATCTCTGATCATCACTAAATGCTAAATTACTAATCTCTCTCAACTTCTCTGTCTCTCAGATCGAAGGTCAGGGTCACGGAGCGGTGTTCGACTGCAAGTTCTCGATGGATGGTCAGCACTTTGCCTGTACGGACTCGCACGGGCATCTGCTCATCTTCGGCTTCGGCTGCAGCCAACCCTACGAGAAGGTGAGCCTGTGTGTGCTCAATTTAATTTGGGTTGGAATCGAAAAACGACCTTTGTAAACACACCGGATCTGTCGCTCCATTCCAGATTCCAGATCAGATGTTCTTCCATACGGATTTCCGGCCCTTGATCCGCGACTCCAATAACTATGTCCTGGATGAGCAGACTCAGCAGGCGCCGCACCTCATGCCACCGCCATTCCTCGTGGATGTGGATGGGAATCCGCATCCTCCAAGATTCCAGCGTCTCGTACCCGGCCGAGAGAACTGCAAGGAGGAGCAACTGGTGCCTCAGCTAGGCTACATGGCTAACGGTACGCTGTCGCAAGATTTTTACTGTGAAGAAAATTCTCAGAACTAAAATGCTTTTATATTTTTTGGTAACTGTACAAGCAGTAAATACACTCATTGACACCTTTGCTGCCTCAGATGAGCCATTTGCTAAAATTTTAGTTTGAGATGTGTGTAATTTGCTTTAAATAGTTAAAAGTAAAAAAAAAAGCCTCGTGACAGTGTGTGGTAACCATTAAAACTGCGTTACTGTCGCCTAGGTGACGGAGAGGTGGTGGAGCAGGTGATTGGTCAGCAGACAGCAGATGAGGGTCAGGAAGAGAGCCCATTGGACAGTTTGATCCGGCAACTTCAGCACCAGCAAGACGAGAGACTCAACTCAGGAAATCAGGCTGGAGGTTGGAATACTTGTACACGACTTGTTTGTTTCGTGTCGTGTTGGAGGAAATGGAAATGTGGTTTAGTTTTTACACCACAGCGCTACTGAGTTCTGGATTGTAATTTATCAGAAGGTGTTTGTTAATTTTCAATAACAGCAGCTCTGGCAGTACCGCATGTCTATATTAATGTGCTCGTTCTAATTCTAATAAGTTGCTGTTTCTATAATAAGCTGGTTCATGGGGTCTTGTATCATCTGTGATTTGCTGATCAGGTGGTGAAGCAGCAGGTGGTCCTTTGTCGCCCCCTAATGTCGGCCTGCGCAGGAGCGGTCAGGTGGAAGGCGTTCGACAGATGCACAACAACGCCCCCCGCAGTCAGATGGCCACGGAGCGAGACCTGCTCGCGTGGAGCCGCCGTGTGGTCGTGAATGAAATCCCTTCAGGAGTGTTCAGGTACTTTTAAAGGAAGTATGTGCTCTGAACATCGTTGATGCAGAAAAAGGAGTTTGGTTTTGGACTTGAGATTCGAAGCGAAAATGATAACATGCTCACTTTTCAGGAACAACGTATAAGCTCATATATTCTCTCCACATTCACTGGATACGAGCAGTCATGCGCTCTGATTGATTGGCTACTCTGCTCCGAGGATATCAGCTCATATATCATGAGTAGAGAAAAACAAAATGGAGGAGCGTGTTGCTGAACCAACCGAGGATGAAATAAAAACTCGAAACACCCCCTCCCCCCCCCCCCCCCCCCAAAAAAAAAGCAATAAAATATGGAATGAAAGTATTTGGTGGTAAGAACGTATCTTTTATTTTTCATGAATTATCACATTTTTCACAATTTGCTCCTGTCATTTGCAGGGGCTTCAAAGTTTGGGAGAATAGCAGGGTACAAATAATTTACAGCAGGGTGCAAAATGGTAAAATGTCTGCCAGCGGCAGACGTAATGCACGCAAAGCATGCAGGGGGGGTTTCAAAGGGGGCTGTGCCCCCCTTTGGGCACGGAAAATTTTATGAAATGCACTGAGAAATGGTGGCCTCTGGTAACTTTTAACAGTGAAAATAAAGGGTAATCAATACTATTTGGAAACTTGAAATATGAAATCATACCTCAGTCATTTTATCAAATTTCAGAAATATTTGCAAACAAACATAAAAAGTAGTCTGATTGAAATCCACATATGGATAATATAATAATTTTAAGTCTGATGTGCACTTTGACTAAGCTAAGGTGACAAGTTTCTCCAGATTCTCTAATACTATTGAATATGGTGAAATCTTGAATACAGATGAAGAACAAAACAACTTCAATTATAATCAAAATGTTTATTTTTTGGCAGTCAATAAACTGTTACATAAAATGCAGCTACATGTCCTTCATCAGCTGACTTCATTGTTATTAAAAAAAACAGCAGCTCGCAGCACTCATTGACCGTCTCAGCATTTCTATTGAAAATAACTTTTATCCAAATCTCATCAACCTAATCATGTAGGGGCCCACTGAATAGAAATTATATAAATCTAGTTATTTAGTGCGGGTTAGGCACAACAAATATTGTGTGTGTGTGTGTGTGTATATATATATATATATATATATATATATATATATATATATATATATATATATGTGTGTGTGTATATATATATATATATGTGTGTGTGTATATATATATATAGTGCTGTCAAAAATGTCGCGTTATTAACGCGTTAACTTGACTCAATTTTAACGGCGATAATTTTTTTATCGCGAGATTAACGCTCTGTGACATGATGTAGGTTTTTCATAAGCTTTTGAAACTGCCAGGAACTTGGAACAGAGACTTTGCTTAGAAAAACGATAGCAGCTAGCCACGCCCCACACAGCCAGAGTCCTCTGCCCTCCTCCCTCAAAGAACCAGCGCGGGCAGGGCGCACTAGTAGAGATGGGATTTATGGCTCTTTGATGGGATCCGCATCTTTGTGATCCGTTCTTTGAAAAGAGCCGTTCAAAAGACTGGCTCATTTGGCTCTTTTTAAATATTTATTCAGTTTTAAGAAGACAGCGTCTAAAGAAGCCAGATCCCTCTGAACTGTAAACTTAATGCTATCCCAGAAATCCTTCCTGTAATATGCAAATTTGGCCGCCTCTGATTGGACAGCGCGACGCATCAACAGGCAGAAAGTGTAAAAGTACAAAATGTGTTAAGTGAGCTGAAACAGTAAAGATCAGATTCAATGCAATATTTATCAACGAACAACTTAAAGTTAATATAATAGTGTACTTTATATTATAATCAAGCATGTCAAGCCTACCGTCACTGTGTAACCTGTCTCTCTGATAGACTAACTCAAGCAGGAGATTACTTCACTCATGGTTCTCTTGTTAGTCTCGGGACGAAGAGCCCCGGTGCTCAGCTTAGGTTTCAGTTAGCAGTGGCTGTGTCAAGACGTGTTATGCTTTGCAATAAGAAAAACATTGGTACAAAACAAGCCCATTCACTTTTTTATGCTGATAAGAGAATTACAATGGTTTTTCGTGTGACAAAAATGTGTGATTAAATTGCGATTAATCGCGAGTTATATATGACAGTCGCGACATTAATCGTGATTAAATATTTTAATCGCTTGACAGCACTAATATATATATATATATATATATATATATATATATATATATATATATGAGAGAGAGATGCAAGTACGAATTTTTCATGGGGCGGGATGGTTTGGAACAGGTCATCGAAAATTGGGATAACATTTACCCGGGACGGGTATTTTGAGGCGGGTCGTCTAGCTTAAGCTTGATTAGCGTTGTTACGCACGCAGTTTGTTTCTTCGAGCAGCTGTCAAACGCAGAGTCAACTTTACGATCTGCGATTATAATGTCTTAAGCAAGGCTGAGAAACGGTGGACTAAGACGTATTTATTTTTCTATATCAACACAATGACCGAATAAATTTGCGTTCAAAACGTACTTGCCTTTCCTTCTAGACCTTTTTAGCCACGCATCCAGCATGGAGCCGCTTGCAACTCTCTTCATCGCCATTTGTGAGTCACATGATGGTATGAACCATTCACAGTCCATGGAACACTCTAAGCCAATCAGAGTACGGCTTACATATGGCACAAGGGGCAGTAATGGCTGCACTCATGTCGAGGATGTAAACAAAGTTGACGCGGCAACGGACATACATGACATAGTGGATGTAATTTACGTTCACAACTTCTTTTGCCGTCAGAAATATTTAATATTAAATTTTGTGACTCGACTGACAATAGCCGTCGGCATAACAAGCCACAGACGGCGATTTGCCGCCGGTGACCGGCTACTTTTGAGACTCCAGCATTTCGCCGGTTTGTTTACATTCTAAGCAGAAATTATTTTGTTGGACGGGGTTTTTTTTTTTTTAATTTATCGAATTTTCAAAAAAATAAAAATGCTCTGTTTCTCAGAATCCAGTGAATGTGGATAGAATAAAACAGTTATTCCACTCAATCCCGGTGCTACGCGCCTCGTCGCCTGTCGGCTCATGTACGACTCGATTTCATGGAATAACTGTTAAATATGTGGTGGGTTATACCATAAAAATAGTTCAGTAGCACATTATGATTTCTTTACTGGACGGAAAATAGAAGTGTGTGTGTGTGTGTGTGTGTGTGTGTGTGTGTGTGTGTTTAGGATAATGGAGCAGAGTCGACTGGCTAAAGGAGAACTGGAGCGATCTCTCTATCACATGGAGAGGAAGAAAAAGCCTGTCCATACGACTCGAGTGAGTCACTCCCACACGCCGGCACATTGTATTGATTTTGCTTTGCATCTTTTATCCTTTCATTTATTTACTGTGGGGTTTCTTTTTGTCCGTTTTCTATTCAGACGGAGCCGGTTGCCGCTTCAGCGCGCTCTCTGCGGAGACCTCAGAGAAAACAGCAGCAGAAAAGACACGCGTATCACACGCGGTCAGCTCGGGAGAGGAGGCGCGCGCACACGCTCACCAACACACACGAGGACAGCATCAGCGAATCAGACAGCGAGGCAGAGGTGCAACATTGACGTGAACTGAAATTCTGGTTCATTTTGATGTTTTACAGCTTTCAACTTGTTGATGAAACATCATCTGGTTTAACACCTGACTTTATTCTTGAGTGATGGAGAAAGTTCCCAGGTAGCTGTGTGAGGAATAAAACACTGTGTCAGGCTATTCTCAGAAAATAATCAATGACAAGGTGTTAAGATGAAGTGGAGTCGCAGCTCCCACTCAAAAGTTGGTTAATTTCCTAAAACTGTGCATTCCTGAGTTCCTGTTCCTTTTGGACTGCAGCAGCTTGTTGATGATGACTGTTTAATTTAGTAATAAATTAAACGTTTTACTTTTTTTTTTTTTTGTACAACACTTGTAATTATCTTCATCGTGGAACAGCAGTGAAAGAAGTTCCTGTTATCATTTAACACTGTAAGATTTACTTTACTGCGCTAACTTTGTGTGTAGCAGGAGGAGGATCATAACGAGAACAGTGATGCGTTCTCTGAAGGTGAAGCTCAGTGGGAGAACGCCAGCAGCTCAAGGTCTGTTCACATTGCAAACGTGACTCCGCCCACATGCCGATATTCACTTAATGTCATGGAAATCTCCACCCACCTGGTTACATCACACCTTAAGCCACACTTGCATCATACCACCATTTTTATCTTGCTTAGTTGTTGGTATTACAAGAGCTCCGCCCACACCCTGACATCACGTTACCTTTTATCATTTAATTTTCTCCAGTGACTCCTCCAGCGAGTATTCTGATTGGACGGCAGATGCAGGGATCAACCTGCAGCCGCCCAAACGACCAATCAGAAGGCCGGCACGTATTGCCAGGAGCAGCAGCTCTGAAGATGAAAGGGAGGGGCGAAAAGAGGGGGAGGAGCGTCGCAAGGACGAAGAGGAGGAGGAGGAGAAAAAGAATCCCAAACAAACTAAACAGAAGGTGGGTCACAATGTCTATGGCGATGGACTGAAAAAAATAAATAAAGGATTGTGGGTTATTGACATTTTAATTTGTACTCGTTTATAAATTTCCATTTGTGTCTCTATATAAAATATGGATTGAAACAATTTTTTTTTTTAATTCAGAAGGTAATGTTAAAAAAAATCAAACAGTATTGATCAAATTTATCCAATCCAAGCAGGGTAAAACAAAATATCAAATATTTAATTTTTTTTAAATAGTCATTTTTAGTTCATAATTTTTTACATCGAAAACTTTTTTGTTTTTTGGAAATAAACCTTTTATATTTTTTATTTTTTTAAATTGTTGAATCATCCTTTCGTGTGCGTGCACACGCGCATATGCAGGTGGTTCCTGCCGGTGAGCTTGAAGAGTGGCTTCCCCCACCCTGGATAATGGAGACGATACCCAGGCGGTCTCCATTTCTACCTCAGATGGGGGACGAGGTAAAACAAACACCCACGCAGAGTGCGTTTACATGCTGAGGGACTAAACAGTGCACATGAACAAACCAGTAAACTCTGTGTCTCTCTGTAGTTGATATATTTCCGGCAGGGTCACCAGGCGTATGTGCGGGCGGTGCGTCGTGCCAAAGTCTACAGCGTTAACCCTCAGAAACAGCCTTGGAACAGACTGGACCTCAGGGTAAAACACACGTGTATACACACACACACACACACACACACACACACACACAGAGAGAGACCTCTTCAAGTGTTTCCTCTCGCACCAATTTGCCAACAGTTATAACTTATGTCATTTTTATCTATTTCTAGCTGTATTTAATCTGTAACCTGTGGAAAGTCCACAAAACAGTGTGAATGTAAACCTGAGATTCAGACCAATCCGAATGCAGGATTCCATGGTGGCAGAAACTGAAAATCTTCAGTTTTAATAATTTCTAAAATGTGTCTGTTGCCTCAGAATTGCGGTGTCCATTAACTGGTGTGTGTGTGTGTGTGTGTGTGTGTGTGTGTTATAGGATCAGGAGTGTGTGAAAGTGGTGGGTATTAAGTATGAAGTGGGTCCGCCCACACTCTGCTGCCTCAAACTGGCCTTCCTGGACCCGCTCTCAGGGAAGATGACCGGCGAGTCCTTCAGTTTGAAGTACATGCACGCACACACACACGCGCACGCACACACACTCTCCAGCCCAGTTCCATTAGTCAGTTTCAGTGTGTATTGAAGGTGTAACCAAATTTTACTGAACTCTACCTTCACTCATCAATGTAATTGTAATAAAACCAAACTGATGTCATTTCTGTCACCATGTTAAGCACATCCTCTCATGTCCTGTTTTGTTTGTGTTTGTTTGTTTAGGTATCATGACATGCCCGATGTTATTGATTTTCTGGTGCTACAACAGTTTTACAACGAGGCCAAAGAACGCAACTGGCAACCAGGTGAGAATCGTGCTGACTTTTTTATCTGAGAGTTGTGGGATGTTTCCTTTGATCGTTTGGTCAGGTATCCAGATTGTATGAACTCCTGTGTGTAGGTCAACATTTCAGAAGTATTATAGACGATGCCTGGTGGTTTGGATCAGTGGAGAGTCAGCAGCCGTACCAGCCGGAGTATCCAGACAGTCTTTTCCAGTGTTACGCTGTCAGGTGTGTGTGTGGGGGGGGGGGGGGGGGGGTTTAGCATTGTGGATATAGTTAACCAGCGCTCATTAAGATATAATAATCTGTTAAAATGTTCTTCATGAAATATGTATGAAGTTCTCAGTATTGTGTGTTAGTGTAGTTTCTGGCTTGCTGATATGCCAGCTGTGGACAGACGGCTCGTTTTGGAACTTAAAGGGTTAAAATCCAGCAACATTAACCTTCTGGCAACATTTTTATATTTAAAGATCATTACACCATGATCCTGGGATAACAAAGCATAGTAGACTTAAACTCTCAGGTCATGCTTGGCACCCAGTCATCGCTGCTCTAATTAATGTCGATATGGGTTTTTTCCTTCAGGTGGGACAATGGTGAGAGAGAGAAAATGAGCCCATGGGACATGGAGCCCATACCTGATGAAGGCAAGTTTTAATGTGTGTGTAAGGGGGGGCGTATCAAAGAAATGCATCCGTAATGTCCAGAATGCTATTACTAGTAAAACTGAAGAATCAGCTGAGGTGATTATTTGATTGATGGTCTCCAGCTCCACTTCCGGATGAGGTCGGTGACAGCGTCACGGTGACGGAGGAAGAGCTTCAGTCGCTGCTGTACCAACCACAGGATGGAGAGTGGGGCGCGCATACACGCGACGAAGAGTCTGAGAGAGTCATCAATGCCATCGACCAGCTTTTCACACTGGGTAACGCACACACCCACACACTTCATATCACAAACTTGACTGTTTTGGTCGGTATTATTTTAAAAACAAATCTTTGACCAGATGATCCTCGTGTCACTTGAAGTAGAGGAAAATGCTTTGAATCAACAAAATATTTGCTGTTCTGGTTTTGTCGCTGGATCTCAAATGGCATTCTTTTAGACAATGCACTATGTAGTGAGCAAAAACATAAGCTTGACATAAGACCACATGAATAGTCTACTAAATCTTTTATTGAATTAACAAAGGAAATTAATTTTAAAAGATTTTTGACTGTGTGTGTAGACATATCCAAGGCGTTCACCTGTCCAGTGAATCTGCGAGATTATCCTCTCTACTGCACTGTGGTGGCATATCCTACTGACCTCAGCACAATCAGACTGAGACTGGTACACCGCTTCTACAGGTACACACACACACACACACACACACAGTGATTTGAGAAGTTATCAAAATACATACATTTATCATGATTCTTTAATCAATTCTGGGGACAAAATAGTTTGATTACACTTTTTTTTTTTTTTCATGATTTAAAATGATTCAAAATCGACAGAAAACAGCATTTTATTTTTGTTTTGCATTGCACAAGCGTTAAGTATTCTGTCAAATATTGGCATCTAAAAAGACAGTAAATAAATAATCCTTTAAATCCGACACATTCCAGTTGCTCTTGTTTTTAGTGTGTGTACACTCTCCCAGTGATGCCGTGTTTGTGAATCCCTCTCTGCAGGAGGATTTCAGCGCTGATGTGGGAGGTTCGTTACATCGAGCACAACGCCAGAACGTTTAACGAGCCACACAGCCCCATCGTCACAGCGGCTAAAGCGGTCACTGATCTCCTGCTGCGCTTTATTGGGTGGGGAGCGTGCGCGCACATGTGCACTCATTCATCAGCTTACAAACGGAAATTATGAGTAGGGGGGGTGTTGTTTGTTTGTTTGTTTGTTTTTCCCCCCCTAAAATAAGTGTGTTTTATGCAGAGATCAGAGCTGTACTGATATTTTGGAGCTATACAATAAGGTCAAGACGGAGCTCAGCAGTGCTGCTGAAGAAGAGGTGAGGGGTGTGTGAGAGAGAGAGAGATTGGGTGTGTTTCAGGAAATTACAAGTCTAAGGCCCACTTTACACGGGGACGGTCTGAAACAAAAACGCAAAAGTCTGTTTTCGTTCTCACTTTTTTCCGCGTCTACACGACCGTTTTCAAGGAGGAAATCTGCGTCTATACGGTGATGCATAAATGTGTGAAATTCAATTGGATGTGCATGCCAGGCGGCTAGGTGGTGCTGTGAAAGACCTCCGCTATGTCTGCACACATGCGCAATGTCTTCCGTCTTGTCTGATCTGCACATCTGCACCGCGAAAACTTTGACTACTCTGGCTATGGTAAGTAAAAAAGTAAGAGCATACTATACCCGCCTCTGTTCATTAACGGTATATGTGCAGATTCGGTATAGATGTTCGAAGGACTCCTGGACGTTTATTAAAGCTGCCAGAGCAGCTTGAAGGTCCGTTGGATTGATGTAATCAGACATGCTCTTACTTTTTTACTTACTTTCTTACTTCCCGGGCTGGCATGTACAGTATATGACATGTATGACGTAAACGCGTACCCGACGTGAGCAGATCCGAGCAGAGTTTCGCGTATTGGGTAGTTTAGACGGATATGCAACAGGGGCTGTTTTTAACTTATCCACTCTGGAAGGCGTTTTCAATTTTTTCCGTTTTTCAGCCTCGGAAACGCTGTCCCCGTGTAGACAAAAGGCATTTCTGATAAAATATTTAGTCGTTTTTACCCGACAGCGTCCTCGTGTAAACGGGCCCTAACCGTGTATTTCACTTTATTGTTTAACACTCTCAGGTTGCCGACCCCCCCCACAGGGGACTTTTAGGACTGTTAGTAAACACACATCTAAAGCTCTGCGAGTTTTTGTGCTAGAAACATTTAAGTAACACCACTAGAAACCTTGAATCTTCTGGTTTTCATAAACAAACTTTATCTTTAGCACTTTGTAAAGAGAATAAAAACAAATCTTACGAATTTCAGTACTTCAGCCAGCAGCAGCCTCTTAACGACACACGCATCAGCTATTCACATGTTAAGTGCATGGAACATCAGTGTCATCATTCGCTGATTGTATAGCAAGGGGAGGTGAGAACACGCCCCATTTCACCGGTATAGACAAGTGCACATGTTCACTTGTTTCCATACCAACTGAGAAACTTTGAGGAAGTGCCTGGTCAAGACGGTCTGTTCCATGCCCCAAACCCGTGGTAGAGTACAACAAGTTCATGGGTGGTGTGGACTTGTCTGACCAGTTGATCCAGTACTACACAAAACTGTGAAGTGGTACAAGAAGCTTTTTCTTCACTTCCTGGACATTGCTGCAACACATGCCTTCATCCTCCACAAAGAACTCATGCAAAACATGCAGAAGAAAAGCCTGAGCCACAGGGATTTCATGGAGGAGCTCACTGCACAGCTGTGTGGTGTGCCACTATGTTTTGAGGCCCCAAAGGCTCCTCTGAAGAAAGTTGGCAAGGCTCACAAGCCAGTTTGTGGGATTGAGCTGAACACAAATGGGAATAGGGCCGGTGATGGTCGCAGAGCCTGCGCATACTGCAGGTTGCAGGGAAGGAAAACAAAAACCCTGTGGAAGTGCAAAACGTGTGATGTTTTCCTTTGCCTTCAACCTGACAGGAACTGTTATGATGCTTGGCATCCAGATGAGGACTGACAGCAGAGAGCCACAATCCAGGGATGATCATTAGCTATTGAACATTTTATTGAGTATCTTACAGTTGAAGAGGGCATATTTATTATAAGATTTAGAAGAAGCCAGAATAGTTCATCTGTGACTGTGATCGCTTTGGCTTTTAGGGCTTCTTTTCTTTGCAGTAACTTTCCAAGCAGAGAGGTGTGGGGGCAGGGAGGTACAAGGGCCAGGGTCTGTCTTTTACCCCTTTTCCACCAAATCAGTTCTGGTGCTGGTTCACAACTCGTTCAACTTGCGAGCCAGCTGAGAACCAGTTTGCTTTTCCATAGCTCACGGTGCTAAGGGGAGACATGTTATTACGTCGCTGTATACATCAGTTACGTCGCTACGTTTGCATAAACCTTGGCGCGAATATCGAAGCAAAAACAACATGGAAGAAGTAGCAGCAGCAGCAACAATAATAATAATAATAATAATGGCTGACTTTGTACAGCTGCTGCTTCTCGTCGCTTAAAAATGGCGATCTTTTGCGGTCTTGTTATTATTGGTCTTAACAACTCCGCCCCCGCTGACGTAAGCGGTTCTTTCCTCTGGCCCAGCAGAGAGTTGGTGCTAGCCTGGAATCGGTTTTTCTGGCTCCAGAGCCAGTTTGTTGTCAGTGGAAACAGAAAACCCGGTTCCAAACTAAGCACTGGCCCCGAACCAGCCCTGGAACTGCTTTGGTGGAAAAGGGGCATTTGACAAATGGACTATTGACAGTGACGGGGGGAGGGGCGGATTACAGGTGAATTACACCTACCTCATCAATATTCATTTGAAAGGGCAAATGGCTTTGGAGAAAACAAAGATATTGTAGAAACTTCAGACTTAATATTGAAACTACAGAACATTTCTGAATGCCGTTCTTGCTTTTATGTAGTCAACACCTATGTTTACAAGGTTCAGACTTCAAAAGTCTTGTGCAGATATATTTATAGTGTTTTTTTTTAACAAGATTTGAAGCCTCTGAAAAGATTTTTTTATAACGTTGTGTTTGCACTTAATTTAAATAAAAACAAATTTCATTATATTCACTTTACTCTCATATTATTGTTGCTGAGGGTGTCCAGAATATAACCATGTGTGTCACTTTTGCATGGATGTTTTTAGTTCGATGAAATACTTAGTCAAGGTTTATCAGACTGCCGCAGTGTGTCTGACAGGCCCAGGACCTCGGAGTGTTAAGTTGCATGAATGTTCCAGTCCTTTTCTATTTCAGTTTTTCTGTCCATTTCAGGCTAATAACGTTTACTTTGCCACAGCACCTCCAAGTGGAGTGGAATATTTCTTGAACGTTGGTTCAAATACTTATGCATACCGCTGCAGTGTGTGGCTCTGTTCTTAACGGTTTGTGTGCGTGTGTATGCTTATTAGGAGGAAGTTGACATTGATTCTGACACTCCAGGCACATCAACTGGCCAGAAGGTGAGTTTACTTTCAGCACAGATTTACTCACAGTATGATATAATCCTAAAACAGCATGTTCTCATCACGTATAAAAGCACTGAAGTGATTCCACACAACGCACTGAATAATCGCGCGAATAAAGCAGGGTTCAGGAATAAAAGCCTCCTTTCCTCTAGCAGTCCAGCCAGCCGTCTCAAAAGCGAGGTGTGGTGCTGGACGTGCGAGCGTGGTACGGTCAGTGCAAGGAGCTGCTCAGGAGGATGATCACCAGCCCCGACTCTGAACCCTTCCGCCAACCCGTGGATCTCTTCACCTACCCGGTAATCATCTAAACGGATCCTTTCTTTACCTTTTAGTCGCCTGATTAATTAATTGCGTGTGTCCGTCTCCATGCAGGACTACAGAGACATCATCGACACGCCGATGGACCTGGGCACAGTGATGGAGACACTGGTGGGAGGGAATTACGAGAACCCCATGGAGTTCGCCAAAGACGTCCGGCTCATCTTCAGTAACTCCAAAGCGTACACTCCTAACAAGAAGTCCAGGGTGAGACGCGCACGCATGCACACGCACTGTGGTCCTTTTTATGCCTTAATGTACCTGAGCTGGTTAATCACAGGAAAGAAAAATGAAATGTCTCCAGTTCATAAGATTTCACCTCTTCAGTTATTAAACATGCTGATCCTGCCAAAGTGTGCATCATCAGAATAACGTGTCGTACTTGAAGAGAAGTTACATCGTTAAACATTTGCTCCATAATTTATTTATTTTTTTCTTCATGTACAGTTGTGCTCAGAAGTTTACATACAGCAACATGAATGTCATGGCAAAATTTGGGCTTTCAGTAATTTCTTTGAACTGTTCTTTTTCTGTGACAGAATGTACAGCGTACATGTCACGGAGTGAGCCGTGACGCTTGCGCGCGCGCACACACACACACACACACACACACACACACACACACACACACACACACACCCCTCTCACGCAAGTGCACAGGCAGCAATCTGCTGGCAACATTCAAACATCTTGGCTGACCTGTCACTGTGAGTTGCACTTCATTTCCATTACTGTTTTCTGTATGGGTGTTACTGGTTTTCAGGCATTTCATACTCCATCGTTTGCCATAGTTTCTAACGAGAGCAGCATTTGTTGCGAGTGCAGGGAAAGGCCTACCGGCATTCTAGTAACATTTGTTTGGCTCCACTCATATGTAAAACGCATCACACATTTCTAAGCATTGTCTCTGGTCTAGGAAACACACGTACAAACCAGTTATTCCTAACGTCAAGTTTATTTAGTTCTAGCATTTTTATAACACAAAATAGTTTTCAGTAACTCCTCACGCGAACTCCACATACTTCCTGTTTATTGCGAGAAACCAAAGGACTGTACTATTGGCTTGTTATGGAGGGGTTTCGCGGGTGTTTGGTAGAACAGACTATTTTAACGGGGGTGTTTTACTGGTGTTGGGGAAATATGTATTTTACTATGCACTGAAGGGTTTTTGGTTAATGAAAATTATTTTGGATGTTTGTATATTTTGTGTTTTTGTTTCTTTAAATTGTTATTTTGTATTTAGGATGTCATTATTTAGTTGATTGATTGATTAATTTTGCAATTTGGGCTCAGCTGTGGGCGGGGCTGCGGGTATGTAAGCTCTGCAGTAGCTCCAGAGCCTCAGTTGTGGTTGGAACGTCTTGTTTGAAGGTACTGTGGTTTGGCTGACGAGTAGCTTTGTTCAGGGTCTTTTTGATTTAGTCTGGCAAACTTGAAGCCTCTTTATTTTTGTGTTTTCTTATTTTGTTTGTATAGTTTTCTTTTTGGCAATTTGAACCTTTGGTTGGCACACTGTAAATATTTGCACTATTTTAAGAAAAGTTTTGAAATAGAAAAAATAAAAAATATATTTTTGGAGGAAGAAGTTTTCCGGCTCTCTGTCTGCTCCACTGCTGTCCATCCTTGCAACAGTACATCTTTAATTTTAAAAAAATTGCTGCACAAGTTTTAATTTTCTTTCTGTTTTCTGAAGTCAACAGAGGGTCAAAAATATACATACAGCACACCTAATATTTGGGTAAAATGTCTCTTTGCAAGATTCACCTTGACCAAACATTTTTGTTTATCATGAACAAGCTTCTGGCAGAATTCTGGTTGGATATTTCATGACTCTTCATGGTAGAATTGGTAGAGTTCAATTAAATTTTTTTTTTTCCTTTCTTAGCATGGACTCGACTTATAAGCACGGTCCATACATTTTCAATAGGGTTGAAGTCAGGACTTGTTTTAAGCTTCATGTTAGCCTGCTTTATCCTCCACAACCAGCTCTGACGTGTGTTTGGGTTCACTGTCCTGTTGCAAGTCCCAAGTCATGTTCCAGTTTCTGATGGTTTATGCTGAAGAAGTCTGAGGTAGTCCTCCTTCATTATTCCATCCACTTTGTGCAATGAACCAGTTCCACTGGCAGCAAAACAGCTCCAGAGCATGATGATCCTACCACCACCACCAGCTGGTACAGTGTCCCTCTGTACATGGTGGTCATTGTGGCCAAACAACTCAATCTTTGTCTCATCTGACCATACAGCTTTCCTCCAGGAGACTTTTTCTTTGTCTGTGTGGTCAGCTTCAAACTTTAGTTAACCTTGATGTCGTCAATTTTGGACCAGGGGGTTATCTCTTGGATAGCAGCCTCTTAGTCCATGGTGATCTGAACTGTAGACAGTGATCCATCAGCTTCCAGTTCATGGCCGGGCTGTGCCATGGTGGTTCCCAGGTTGTTCCTGACCATCCAAACCAATTTCCTTTCTGCCGAGGGTGACAGTTTGGGTTTTCTTGAAGCAAAGCGGCTTGGCAAAGTGACTACGCCTCACAATAACTTGGATACAATTGTTTGAACTGATCTTGGAATTTGCAGTTGTTTAGAAATAGCTCCAAGAGACATTCCGGAGTTGTGTATATCTGTGATCCTCTTTCTCAGATCTGCACTGAGCTCCTTGGACTTTCCCATTTTACTGTGTGTTGGTCAATCCAATAAGTGCTGTAAACAAACCCTTTTTCTGAAGGCACAGAGAAGCTACCAGCTGTAGTCAATCATGATCACTAACAGGAAGTTAAGAGACCTCAGCCTTGGCAAGATAAGAGACATTTTGGAAGTTTCAGCACCTCTGAATTAATAATGTAAGTTTATGTAAATTTTTGACCCTGTATGTATAATTTTGACCATGTTGATTTTGGAAAACCCAAAGAAGATTAAAGCCGCAGCGGCCTTGATGGGCCCTCGCATGTGTGGTTCTGCAACCCAGGACATCCGGCCACCCAACAAAACAGTCACGTGTCATATATTCATCAAATGTTCAAAGGTGATGTGCATGTTGCAAATGCCATGACTGCTTGATGGATGAGAGATAGACAGACAAAGACGTGTGTGTGTGTGTGTGTGTGTGTGTGTGTGTGTGTGTGTGTGTTTCTGTGGTGTGAAAATGTACATTTATATATGTACAAAACTATACATGTCTCCTCATCTCTATCTCATGCTGTAATCTTAAGTCATCTTGGCTTTCCTGAGTCGTGTGTGTGTGCATGCAGAGTTTTCATATGTCTGCAACAAAATGCACAATGATGGCAGGTCACTAATATATAGATTTAGGCACTGCCTAAAAGCGGAGCTCCCATCTGTTTCTGGGTTGTAGAATTTTCTTACATCCCAGCCAGTCTCTTTTGTTTTATTTCTTTACTGGGTAGCACTGGCCACTCGGTGGTGTGTATGACTGGTAATTACTAGCACTGGCCACTCGGCGGTGTGTATGACTGGTAATTACTAGCACTGGCCACTAGGCGGTGTGTATGACTGGTAATTACTAACACTGGCCACTCGGTGGTGTGTATGACTGGTAATTACCAGCACTGGCCACTCGGTGGTGTGTATGACTGGTAATTACTAGCACTGGCCACTCGGTGGTGTGTATGACTGGTAATTACTAGCACTGGCCACTCGGCGGTGTGTATGACTGGTAATTACTAGCACTGGCCACTCGGCGGTGTGTATGACTGGTAATTACTAACACTGGCCACTAGGCGGTGTGTATGACTGGTAATTACCAGCACTGGCCACTCGGCGGTGTGTATGACTGGTAATTACTAGCACTGGCCACTAGGCGGTGTGTATGACTGGTAATTACCAGCACTGGCCACTCGGCGGTGTGTATGACTGGTAATTACTAGCACTGGCCACTAGGCGGTGTGTATGACTGGTAATTACTAGCACTGGCCACTAGGCGGTGTGTATGACTGGTAATTACTAACACTGGCCACTCGGTGGTGTGTATGACTGGTAATTACCAGCACTGGCCACTCGGTGGTGTGTATGACTGGTAATTACTAGCACTGGCCACTAGGCGGTGTGTATGACTGGTAATTACTAGCACTGGCCACTCGGCGGTGTGTATGACTGGTAATTACTAACACTGGCCACTAGGCGGTGTGTATGACTGGTAATTACCAGCACTGGCCACTCGGCGGTGTGTATGACTGGTAATTACTAGCACTGGCCACTAGGCGGTGTGTATGACTGGTAATTACTAGCACTGGCCACTAGGCGGTGTGTATGACTGGTAATTACTAACACTGGCCACTAGGCGGTGTGTATGACTGGTAATTACTAGCACTGGCCACTAGGCGGTGTGTATGACTGGTAATTACTAACACTGGCCACTAGGCGGTGTGTATGACTGGTGGCGCGCACACACAGACAAACCACAAAAAATCGACTCGATGGGTTTACCATTTTTTCTTAGGTATGGTGCTCTGCTGGAGCTCCGCTATTAGTGTGTGTGTGTGTGTGTCAGAGAGAGAAAGTGTGTGTGTGAGAGTGTGCTCATAGATGTTGCGTGTGCATGTGAGTGCATACTTGAGTGTGTGTATGCATAAATATGCATATGACTGAGTGTGCACAGAATTGTATGTTATATCATCAGACTCATGATATCCAATATTTTGTAATGTTTCAGATCAATCCATCAATGAATTGAACATTTTTCCCCATTTCCTGCTTGGCCAGATGGTGGCGCTGTGCTAGGCATCTGAATTACACATGTGAATATCATCACAATCATAATACGCAATATTTTGTAAAGTGTCAGATCAATCAGTTAAGGCATTGCCAATTTTTGGCACATTTCCTGCTTGGCCAGGTGGTGGCATTATAACAGGCAGGCCCATTGGGCATCAGGTTATCATAATAATCATAATATCTATTGAAGTAAGAAGTGTCCGACCATACAGTCAATGCACGGTGGCTTTGACGCGTTTCCTGTTTATGTGGCAAGATATTAAAATCATAAGGCCATTTCAACATATTACAAGATATCAAAAATCCCTTCGCAATTTAATATCGGCGACATCTTGGCATCACGTGTAACAAATTTCACATGAATCTCATGAACCGTCCAGGAGGAGCATGTTAAAATTCATGTGTCAAAACACACACATTCAAAACCCTATTCTTTCCTTGGCCAGGTGGTGGCGCTATACCGGACAGGCCCATAATGGCTAAAGAGCATCAGAATCATATTACAAGATATCAAGTTCAACATTCAGCAATATCTTGGCATATGTGTTATAATATTTCAACATATTACAACATATCAAAAATCCCTTAATTCAACTTCAGCAATATCTTGGCATCATGTTTGCCAAGTTTGACATGAATCTGATGAACCGTCTAAAGCCCTGTTCGCACGGGATAAGTATTACCTGTGGACCTCTGGTAATTCGGAATAATTACAGAGAATGTCTGAGTTCTTAGTCCCGTGCGAATGCGCCATGTCCGTAATTTGCCAAGTAATAATTCCGCCGCAAATTACCTACTGTGTTTCGGCAAAACACAGACGTCCAGTGGTAATACAAGTCCCGTGTGAATGCGCATGTCTGTGTTTGTAATTATTAAACGCGCGTCTCTTGTACTTTTCTGGAGTGAATAATGGAGGATACAGGCGAAATTTTGATAAACAGCATTTCAGGGGCAAGTGGTAGTAGGCCTATCCCGTATTTGAACCAGATAAGCAGAAACAGCTCCAAGAAGAACTCCAAGAAGAAAGCACGAAGAATCTTCAACTGGATGGTTTGTGTGATGGATCCAGTCACAATGTCTGTAAATTCAGTGAATTACAGACTTTTGCTTATCCCGTCCGAATGCGCCACACAATAACACAGAGGTGCGGGGGTAATTGTGAATTACCAGAGGTCCATAGGTAATACTTATCCCGTGCGAATAGGGCATAGGAGTACGTTAGAAATGACCATGTGTAATTTCACTCCAAATGGCCTTATGACATCATTCCAAAGTTCTACCCATTCATTTCAATGGGAAATGGAAAAAGGGGCGCTATGAAGTCCCTGGGCCACGCCCGGGGCCAAAAGTCTGTGGCTGAGTAGCGGTGACAATGACCGATGTGTGTATCAAATTTCATGAGTTTTTGTGCATGGGAAATGCCTCAAATAAGGCCAAACGCGGCAGAATAATAATAATAATAATAATAATCCTTCGAAAAACAGTAGGGTCTTCACACTGTTCGGTGCTTGGGCCCTAATTAAAACTTGTGCACCAAATTCTAGTGGTTTTTTTTGTTGTTGTTGTTGTTGTTTTATTTAAAGATGTATGCTGTACATTCTGTCACAGAAAAAGAACAGTTCAAAGAAATTACCGAAAGCCCAAATATTGCCATGACCTTCATATGCAAGATGACAGTCATGTCACTGTATGTAAACTTCTGACCAGAACTGTATATCGGAGTGATATTTAAGATCCTATTCCCACCCACAGATCTACAGCATGACACTGAGTTTGTCTGCGTTCTTCGAGCACCAGATCATCTCCATCATCTCTGATCACAAGGTGGCCATCCAGAACCAGAGACGCTGCCAGCAGAGACTGAGTTACAGCAAGAGACTGCAAAACTCCATGCCAGAGAGGTAACACACACACACACACACACACACACACACGTGCGCACTCCTAAATCGTTTCTGAATCTGGCCATTCACCACTTTATCAGCCACATTTATTGTACTAGATATCATGGCGAGTATAGAAACGTGTAGGAAATTTATTTTACACTGCAAGATAACGATGTAATCTCATTTTTTTTAATTGACATTTAAAAACTAAATCATTGTATTTTGAATATTTTACAAATGCTGGTTCTTATGTGTACAGAGAGATGGGCTTTTGTGAATATAAAGCTCGTATTTAGGCTGTCGAGTTAAAACAAAGCGTCTGTGTGTGTGTGTGTGTGGGTGGGTTTGCAGCTCCAAAGGGAAGCCCAAGTCAGTTAAGAAAATAAGACCTCCTCAGCAGCCCAACAGGACCCGCCCACGACGGCCCTCTGAAGGTGTGTGAGAGAGTGTGAGCGAGCACACCACTGCGCTGTTGTTTCGTGTGTGTGTGTGTGTGTGTGTGTGTGTGTAAAATGTGTGTTTCCCTGTCATGGTCAGATACAAACCTCGTACTTGAAGACAGTCAGCCTTCATCTTCCTCCCTGTCAGCACTGGCATCCTCGTTATCAGCTCAGCTGGCGAGCAACAGAGTCACACGCAGCAGAGCGCTGAGCAGGAGAGCAGGTACACACCCTCTCGGAAATGTATCTGCAGATGAACGAGTCTGTAATGTTGGTTTTACTCACCTCAAACAGAGTGAACGTATCCCATAGCTACGCATCCCGTATACCACGGAAGAAAATCCCAAGGAGGCAGAAAACATCGATTTATCCGAAACTGAAACTATAATTAGCTTAATTATCTCAGTTTTTCTTTTCTCAGTTGTTTCAACTCTAACACGATAAACAGGTTTGTTCACGCGCTCATTCTAGTGTCGTCTTGTTGCTATAGTAACGGCTCATCTGTATGGCGGACGTGCCACGTGTTTTACAACCAGACACACAGATTTAAATAAATGTTGTTTCAGCAGAATAACACACTCCAGACCTCTTCAACACAATATGGGCTGAATCCCAAATAACTCGTCCTTCACTGTGTATGCTCACGGCACAGGGGACAACACGATGGCTTTGGAAGTGCGCTACATGGTCAACAGAGCACCGTTTGAGATTCAGCCACAGAAAACTTCTGATTATCAATTTTTGGACATTTTGATGGCACTTTTTTGTTTTTGTGCAGGGATGTGATTTTTCCGCGAATTCGCGGAATTCCGCTTTTTTCACCTCAAAATTTGAAAAAAAAATTTTTTCCAATTTTTCGCTCAAAAATCCGCATTCGTATCCTATTCGTTCCGACTATCAGTATTTCCATCATTGAGATGAAACGAGGTACGTGATTGGCCCATCGCTCTGTAACAACCAATGAACGCGCTTGTTAGATAGCTGTACGTAAGCTCGCTTCAAACAAAGAGTTGAAAGATGGCAGCCTCCGTGATCGAGCGTAAAGATGCAAATCGAGTTAAAGAAATCAACAGAATAGTGAAAAACAAGTTCTACTGGGAATGGTTGGAGAAAGAGGTTGCTACAGACGTTGGACATAAGACTGTGAGACATTTGTTGAGTGATTTTCGTTCTTTGGGGGGAGGGCAGAGGTCTCTGGCTGTCAAGTTTGGGGATGCTGGGACCTCCCCTGCCCGAGCTACGAGCGTGCAAAGTCGGGCTGGAGCCCGGGATAGAAACGAAACCTTAGCGGAGCGCCGCGGCTCGCCTCGGGACGAATTACGTCCCAAGGCGCGGGGCTAGCGCGCCCTGCCCGCGCTGGTTCTTTGGGGGGAGAGCAGAGGACTCTGACTGTCAAGTTTGGGGATGCTGGGATCTCCCCTGCCCGAGCTACGGGCGTGCAAAGTCGGGCTGGAGCCCGGGATAGAAACGAAACCTAAGTGAGTGAACACAGTAGTTTTGAATATCCTTAAGTGAGTGAACACTGTGGAGTTACGATTATCCATTGGTGAGTGAACACTATAGAGTTATGTATATGAAGTTGACATTGCTAGAGTAGAAACTGCAGAAAAAAAGTGACTGATCTGCTGGAACTGGACATGGATGCTCGCATCTGTTTTCTTTGAGAGTTCCTGAAGACTTGTGGATGAATTCTTATGTTGCATCATGTTTGTTTGAAAAGGCACATTTAGGTATGTTCAACTTCGACAGTAATTGAAAGTATAAATTTTGTTTTTCCTTATACAGTTTTCTATTTATTCTAATGCAGATGATTTAATTTAGAATGACATTTTTAGGTTTCATGTTTTGGGGTTTTGTCAGTTAAGAATCATTGAATTGACTATAGGGGCTCAGAGTTGCATGCTGACCATTAAATTGGCTTGAATTTGTTAATCATGACAAGTTTTTTCTTGTGTGTTTGCTTGCCATTTTAGTACAATTTTTAAGTCAGAAAACCCCAGACCCCCGGCTAAAATTTTCAGATAATTTCACCAGCCCCAAATCACATCCCTGTTTGTGTCTGAAATAGAAAATTGATGCGGGATTTTAAAATATGTGAAAATAAAAAAAGATTTCTCGATCACGAAACCAAAAGCAGGCTTTGCTACTTACTGCTGTCAAATAAGCAAAAACCATGAGATGATAAACATTGAACATGTAAGTTTAATATGGCTTATGTAAACGTGTGTGTGTGTGTGTGTGTGTGTGTGTGTGTGCGCGCGCGTAGACATTCACTGCAATGGGCCGCTGATGAATGGAGGTCGACCGTCACGCAGACTACCAGGACAGGGAGACAGTTCGGACTCCGAAAGCTCAGAATCTTCATCGTCGTCTTCGTCGTCGTCCTCTTCGTCCTCTTCCTCCTCATCTTCGTCATCCTCTTCCTCTGAGAGCGAAGTAAGCGACACCGAAGTGGGCACCTTCACCGAGGGCGGAGATCACGACTACAGCAAAGCGTCCCGTCTCTCTCTGGCACACAAAAGCAAGATGGCCACCTCTAGCTTTGCTGCCAAGGCCAAACGGAAAAGAAAATGGCAAGAAGACAAAACGACCGAGTGCCTCAAACGTATACGGAGGGAACTGATGCGAGTTCAAGTAGCACAGGATGAGGATGAGGAGGAAGATGAGGATGAAGAAAATGAAGAGGGGGATCCCGAGGGTGAAGAAGAAAATGATGATGATGAGGAGGAGGATGAAGAAGGGGAGGTGTCGGAAGAGGAGGAGGAAGAAGAAGAAGAAGAAGGGGAGGTGGAAGAAGAAGAAGGGGAGGTGGAAGAAGAAACGCGTCCACAAACGCAACTTCCTGCCAAGGGTCAAAAGTCGAGTCAGAGGACGGTGAAAACAGGGCGTGTAAACACCCGTAATCAAGGGAGACGGACCGTAGTCTATAACGACGACTCGGAGGATGATGCGCCTGCCGCTGACCCGCTCAATCTGGGCACGTCGCGTTCTGGAAGGATCCGCCGCATGACCGAGCGAGCCAGGGTCAGCCACCTGATGGGCTGGTCACACTGACCTCTGACCTTTTGGACATTTTTAAAGCAACCTCAGACATTCAGACTTCACTACAGCAATACTGCAGGGAATTTTTTGTAGCTGTTAATGTACAGATTTTTTTTTTCTTTCTTTTGTTAATGAGACTTTTGTTTACGACTCTGGAGCTCGTGGTGCTGACTCCGTCTCGCTCTGGTGTCCGACAAACCAAATCAGCCTTACTGTGGGCCAGAGCATCGAGGAGTCTCCCTGTCTCTCTCTCTCACTCTCACACACACACACACACACACGCGCGTCTTCTCTTCAGGCTTCATTTGCCAACGTGGTGCTTTTTAAATCAAGTCACTGTCCTGCACGTAGGATGATGGTGCTGTTCTCTCTCGTTCTCTCTGTCCCCCCCGTATTAATAAATGGTATTAGCCAGCTAGCAAAGGTTTAAATCCCAAACCACATCCTGCTCTACAAAACAGTCACAATAATCACTTTAAATTTCAGTATCATGTTTTGTACACTTGTATTCGGTTTGGGAAGTGACCTGAGATTTTCATTCCCTCAAGCTAGCTGCTTCTTTTTTGTACCAAAAAATGTACTTGTTTCCTTTACAGACTGTTCTCTTGGATCCTCTTGCGCTCTTCCTTCCTTTTCTTTATCCATTTCATTTTTTTTGAAGCAATTTAACAATCAACAGGACTCATGGTGGTAAGATGAATCAAATAACACCACAGTGAACTAACATCCACCTACCGTAGCTACTCTAGTGACCTCATTGATTGTTAGCAGGTTCTCTCTTTTGATTGGTTGAAATCTCTCATTAATTTAAAGTTGGATGGATCAGTGAACTCGTCCACTTGCCTTCCTCTGTTAATTAATGTGAAAAAACCTCAAGGCGATGTCCCAAATCTCATTCCCTCATACAGCGCTATGAGTCAAAATGTTGTATGGTGTGTTGTTTTTTTTTAATTAAGTGTAACGAGGTTAAAATGTCATCGTGAAGCAGTGAGATTTCCAAGATCCAGATGCCATTGGCTGTTAACCTCTGAATTAGCAGTTAATTTGTGAATTTAAATACAAACCACAAAATAACCCACACCTCTTGCTAAGTGAGATTATCTCCCATAAAACCTGCTAAACGGACAAAAAAAAAAAAAGGCGCGTCTTAAACAACATCTCAGTGGTTTAATATCGCACAATTTGGAACACATCCGACAGTTAAGATAAAACAGGCAGGCGGTGTGGAAACAAGATGAGATCAGCACAGTTGAGGAAACGTCCAATCAGCTTCTTGTTACTATGCAGAAAAATGAAGAGGTGCTCTCTGATTGGTCCAAACCTCTGAGAGGAATTTTGATGGTAGTCATGTCCATCTCAACACTTGTACTCAGTTAAATCATGCACTCCCCTTTACTAAATCTGATCTCTGCTTTACCTGTGGTGTAAGGCCTTGTAGCAAAAGGGGTTTTTTGGGTTCCCCCCACACACACACGCCATAGTGCCGAGTCCGCCATTTATATTAATACGGCAGAATGCCATTTGGGACACAGCTGTTTAGTCATGAGTCATTTAGGGGTTTTAACTCAAGTCCTCTTCTTTATTTAATGGTTTCTTTTCTTTTCCTCTTTTCTCTCTCTCTTTCTCTCTCCCCTACCTTCGAATCTGGGGTCTGTCCCAAATGCCAGTCTCGCTAGTATTCTTAGTGGAACATTGACCATTTTCCAACATGTCGTCTTCTATGGTTTTCTTGATGCTTTTTATTTATTGGTCACATGGTGTCGTCTTGGTTGTGTCCCATGATACACTGCAAGTGTGTATTATTTCAGTAAAATTAGCATAAATGTAGCCAATTTAATCAGCGTTGTATAATTAGACATCGTGGTGAGAATGCTATCTTGCTAGCCATTGATTGCAAGCAACATTAGCTTAGCCAGCCTGTTAAACACAGCAGTGCGGGCACATTATTTATTAATTCATTTGCGAACATTTTAGCATTACCTCTTCTCCTCTTTGTAATTCTCATAAGAACTCTGTGTTTCAATACTAGCATTTGGGGGACACCCTGGATAATTTTATTTCCCCAAAAATCTTCCAAGATGCATTAACTCCTTCCAGGTCATGCATGACCTTGACTTCTTGCCCGTATGAGCATCGAGCGCATCGATACACCGACTGTCTGCACACACACTGTTTTTACCATGGAGTATATTTATATTTGTACTATACACTCTCACACTTTGCGATTCATACTTATCAACTGAAACCGATCCGATGATGTTTGCACATGTTACGGCAGCTGATTGGTCACAAAAAGGAGTTTGGGTGGGCGGGCTCTAAATCCTGGCTCCTCATTGGTCGAGAGTCTTCACAGACCAGAGCTGGGAAAAACTCGAAGCATCAGAAGGATGAATGTTTTTGATGGGAGGGTGGGTGTTTTTTGTTTTTTAAATGTATAGAATAACTTTGTTTTATTTAATGTCTGAGAGCAGGAAGTGGTGCCAATCTAAGGACTCTAGATCTGATGGATTGCCACTCTTTTGATTCAGCAGGGAGGGTTTTTTTGTTTTTGTTTTTTAATAAATGGTGTTTCTTTTTGGTGGGCAGGTTCGTTTTTGGGGTCTGTGGGTGTTACAGATTGAGAACTACATGTACACAAGTCATTTGAACTGGATCCTTTTCCTATTTATGATGTAACTTATTTAATCTGAGTCTCTTCGACGTCCCTGTGGTGCACTCACTGCTCCTTGGCGTTGTTTATTGTATTCTTTGGGTTCTCAGTAACCAAAAAAACTTTTCAGATATAATTGCTTTGTTGCTGAGGTTAAGTTTATCAGCCAATCATGTGCTTGACATTTGTTGGGTTTTTTGTTTTTGTTTGTTTGTTTGTTTTTAAGCCTGATGTGCGAAGTTTAGAAATATTTCGTAAAACTAGCCAGCGACATAAATGCAGCACTAGTTAGCTTAGCTAACAACTATAATACCTCTCATATTTTTCAGTAGCTGTCATGGTGATATCATCATGTGCTCAAAGTCGTGACTGGCTGATGAAATTGAATGAGGTCCTCTCCATTATTTCAAAGTTGTTCTCTGTACAAGTGAACAAAAACCAAAAGTTTGGAAATTCATACGAGAGCACTACAGTGAGCAAACGTCCAATCGGGTGGTTGGGCGGGTTTAATCTGACAGAGCGATGCTGTTGGTTGGTACCAGGCTCTCTGTGATTGGTCAAAATTTCTTTCAGTAAACAGCCTTTGGAGAAGATTCTGACTTTGAGGATTCAGTGAAAAGTTCAACCAAAATGCCAATCACACTAACTGATTCTGAATGCAAAAGAAATTACAAGACAATGATACTTTTATTTTTTTAAACGCCATTATTTATACGATGTATCACGATGTTCTTCATGTTATTACAGAATGCAAAATTTCTGAAATACAAAGTGAAAGGATGTACGTCTTTAATTAATTATTAACTTAAATGATAATTTATTCCCACAATAAAATTGAAACCATGCCATGAGATTAAAATGTTAAAGAAATGAAACCTCACTATACAAATATCAGGTCCAGAAAGAACACTGAAAAATATCGAGTGTTTCTGGGATGATGTTTTTCAATCATTGTTTATAATATGGCAAGCATTTAAAATGCATTCCAATGTCAAAGCGGTTTCACCTTGAAAGACTTTGTGGAACGGGATTTGAATGTAGTCGTACTTTCAGACATTTCTGTTAGCTGTTCATATTCACTGTTTTTGTTTTTCCTTTCCCCCTTTTTAAAAAACGTTCATCGACGTCCTGTTCTACATGTTCAGTCCTCCTCAATACTGTGATATTTGATCAATGATGACCACCAGAATTGCAATATTCTTGTCCTGTTTCTGCTCAATATGTCAAATTGTGACCTGTCTCACTCCAGAATCGATCCAAAGACTATTTTTGTTGTTTGTTGTCCGTCCGTCTGTCTCCCCACCCCACCATTTCCCCGATGTGTAACGGGCTGAAGGAATTCAGGGCCAGTTCATGTTGATGATGAAGACCTGGTGTAAGGTGTGTGTGTGTGTGTGTGTGTACGTACGTATGTGTACTTTTTGTACACAGTTTGAGTGTTTTTTTTTTTAAATAAAGAAATAAAACTTTTTTGTCTGTTTCATATCAATTTGGGGGGGGTAAATATTTTTTTACATTAACTGATTAACGCCAAGCAGATCTTTTTAAAATGTTTTCTTAAGCTCCAAGTTTTGATAAACAGGTGTTTATAATTGGGTTTGGAATAATTTATACATTTATTTCAACTTTAAATACGGTAAAATAGGTATACAGTAAATAAATTCCAAAACACAATTCTTGCTGTCAATTTTGTTTAATGTTATGGATGTCTGTAGTGCCTTCCACAATTGTTGGTGCCCCTTGTAAAGATGAGAAAAAGGGGTCGGGGAAAAAAAAACACTTTTTGGAGAAGTTGTTTCATCTCACGCTGAAAAAATGAGTAAAAGCCAACCTTTAATTGAAAAACTTATTCAGAGAAAAACAAATCCCTCATCAAGAAATAATTATTTTCAACAAAAAAACACATCCCACAATTACTGGTACCCCTGGAAGTGATAGTAGGCACAATGTAACTGAAGCATGTTTACGTTTAAAAATTGTGTGTGTGTTTCGGAACTTTCAAGCTCTAATCCATGACTTCTTGATTTAAATACACACACAACTCCAAAATAAACTCCTTTATACTGACATATCTGTACAAGATATATTTGAATGTCCATTTGTTCATATTTGGACCTGTATACTGTGTAAACAATGTCCCTGGGCGCTGACAACTCACTCTCTCCAAGCTTCAAATATTGGGCTCTGAGTACAAATTATGCGAGACAATCTGAGATTGTGACATCACTTACACACTACATGACTTCCCGAGGCTGAGATCGAGTGGATACATCACTTCTAAATTGTTGTAAGCAATCCTGAAGAGGCCGAGTGTCAGGCATTTGGGTGTAAAATTAAGCCCGATCGCTGGGGCAGTGAACACACACATACACAGCCTTTGGGAGTCTTTATCTGCCTCCATCGCTGGCTGCTTGCAGTGGGGTTTTTTTCCTTTCAAAAAATTAAAATTTTCCTTGTTTTTTTTTTATGTGACATGTTTGTTTTTGTTTCCTGAGAAAAGTAATCTTTTTAGACTCCAAGAATCGTGCTGCTCTGACAACGACCAACTGCGAATGCGTTACTTTGTCGAACTTCATAAAAGTGAAGTCTTGATTTGCGGATTTTGCTAGTAGTAAAAATTACAGGATTACAGAAGACTTCTGGTTCCATTCTTTTTTAGAATTAGAAGCCTTTATTTGATGGCTCTGTGTAACGAAAGTACAGTGCCTTGCAAAAGTATTCATACCCCTTGAACTTTTTCACATTTTCCACCTTACAACCACCAACTTAAAAGTTTTTATTGAGATTTTATGTGATAGACCAACACAGAGTAGCACATAATTGTGAAGTGAAACGAAAATGATAAATGGTCTTCAAAATTTTAAACAAATAAAAATGTGGTGTGCATTAGTATTCAGCCCCCTGGACTCTGATACCTCTAAATACAATCCAGTGCAATCAATTGCCTTCAGAAGTCGTCTAATTAGTTAATAGAGTCCTACTGTGTGTAATTTACTCTGAGCAGAAATACACTTACCGACTAGTGGCCTAGTGGTAGCGTGTCCGCCTCTCGATCGGGAAATCGTGAGTTATATTCACGGTCGGGTCATACCAAAGACCATCATAAAAATGGTACCTACTGCCATCTGGCAAGGCACGCTGCAATACAGATGCGCATGGGGAGTTAAACTCTCGTGGTTACCAGAGGACTAGCCCCCCACTGTAACCCTAGCTATGTAATAGGCGAGAGGCCGAGGGCTATGGAAACGGAGATCGGCGCCGCCCGATGCGCCACATACAGGTTGGGCCTGGTTAGTACTTGAGTGGGAGACTGCCTAGGAATACCAGGTACTGTAAGGCGTGGGAAGGACTTTAACTTTTTAATAAATACACTTGTTCTGTGAAGGCCTCAGTGGTTTGTTAGAGAACACTGAAGAACAAACAGCATCATGAAGACCAAAGAACTCACCAGACAGGTCAGGGATAAAGTTCTGGAGAAGTTTAAAGCGGAGTTAGGTTATAAAAAAATATCCCAAGCTCTGAACATCTCAAAAAGCACTGTTCAATCCATCATTCAAAAATGGAAAAAGTATGGCACAACTGCAAACCTACCAAGACGTGGCCGTCCACCTAAACTGACAGAGCGAGCAAGGAGAGCACTGGTCAGAGAAGCAGCCAAGAGGCCCATGATCACTCTGGAGGAGCTGCAGAAATCCACAGCTCAGGTGGGAGAATCTGTGTACAGGACAACTATAAGTCGTACACTCCACAAATCTGGCCTTTTTGGAAGAGTGGCAAGAAGAAAGCCATTGTTGAAAGACAAGCATAAGAAGCCATGTAGGGGACACAGCAAACATGTGGAAGAAGGTGCTTTGGTCAGATGAGACCAAAGTTGAACTTTTTGGCCTAAATGCAAAGCGCTATGTGTGGCGGAAAACTAACACTGCTCATCACCCTGCACACACCATCCCCACTGTGAAACATGGTGGTGGCAGCATCATGCTATGGGGATGCTTTTCTTCAGCAGGGACAGGGAAGCTGGTCAGAGTTGATGGGAAGACGGATGGAGCTAAATACAGGGCAATCCTGGAAGAAAACCTGTTGGAGGCTGCAAAAGACTTGAGACTGGGAAGGAGATTCACCTTCCAGCAAGACAATGACCCGAAACATACAGCCAGAGCTACAATGGAATGGTTTAGATCAAAGAATATTCATGTGTTAGAATGGCCCAGTCAAAGTCCAGACCTAAATCCCATTGAGCATCTGTGGCAAGACTTGAAAATTGCTGTTCACAGACGCTCTCCATCCAATCTGGCTGAGCTTGAGCTATTTTGCAAAGAAGAATGGGCAAAAATGTCAGTGTCTAGATGTGCAAAGCTGGTAGAGACATACCACAAAAGACTTGCAGCTGTAATTGCAGCAAAAGGTGGCTCTACAAAGTATTGACGCAGGGGGGCTGAATACTAATGTACACCACATTTTTCAGATTTTTATTTGTTTAAAATTTTGAAGACCATTTATCATTTTCATTTCACTTCACAATTATGTGCTACTCTGTGTTGGTCTATCACATAAAATCTCAATAAAAAAACTTTAAGTTCGTGGTTGTAAGGTGGAAAAATGTGAAAAAGTTCAAGGGGTATGAATACTTTTGCAAGGCACTGTAAGCGGTGTACTCGCGAACCAGCTACGTCACAAGCAGAAAACCGGTTTGAGTGCATATGCTTGCCTCCAGGTACACCTATTTTTAGCAATATCATAACTTTTAAAATGGTCAAATGGTTGTGATAAAGTTTTATTTAAACGTATGGAGACATATCAAGGCATTGATCGGTACATGGCGTTAATTTTGGGGTTTTGTTTGACTTTAATTGGGGAACGAATATGAGGTGAGACAGGCCAAATTCCCTGAGTCATCCATTGAAAGATAAGAGAACAGACAAACTAAATGGAGAAGTGTTTAGTGTGTTGACCTTCAGAAGTCAGGGAATGGTTATAAAACAAAACATAGCTACCCAACTCTCCTGAAAATGTCTTTTTTTTCCCTTGTTCAGGCAGTAAATTAAAGGTTGGATTTTTCTCATTTTTTTCAGTGTGAGATCCTTTTTACTCCTCTCTGCAAGGAGGATTAATAATCATGGAGGATACAGTACCAGTCAAAAGTTTGGAAACACCTCTAATTCAGTGGTTTTTCATTATTTTAAAATTTTCTGAATTGTAGATTAATACTAAAGTCATTGACATTATGAAGAAATATATACGGAATTATTTGGTAAACAAAAAAAGTGTTAATCAAACCAGAATATGTTTTATATTTTAGATTCTTCAAAGTCGGCGCCTTTTGCTAAGATGAAAGCTTTGCACATCTTGGCATTTTCTCAGTCAGCTTTACGAGGTAGTCACCTGGAATGGCTTTCAGTTTACAGCTGTGCCTTGTCAAGAGTTAATTTCTTGAATTTCTTAATGTATTTGAGACCATCAGTTGTGTTGTGAAGAGGTAGAGTTGGTATACAGTGAATGGCCCTATTTGAGTACTGTTCTAATCCATATTATGCCAAGAGCTACTCAACTAAGTAAAGAAAAACGACAGTCCATCATTACTTTAAGAAATGAAGGTCAGTCAGTCCGAAAAAGTTTGGGATGAGTTGGACTGCAGAGTGAAGGCAAAGCAGCCAACAAGTGCTCAGCACCTCTGGGAACTCCTTCAAGACTGTTGGAAAACCATTTTGAGTGATTACCTCATGAAGCTGGTTGAGAGAATGTCAGGAGTGTGCAAAGCTGTAATCAAAAGCAAAAGGTGCCTACTTTGAAGAATCTAAAACATATTTTGGTTTGATTAACATGTTAAAGTTTACTAAACAGTCTTGGACTGTCCTCTGGACTCCATTGAGGAGGTGGGTGAGAGGAGGATGTTAGCCAAGCTGAACTCAAGCATGGATAACCCCTCTCACCCCCTACATGAGGCTGTGGGGGCTTTAAGCAGCTCTTTTAGTCGTAGACTGCTACACCCACGGTGTAAGAAGGAGAGATACCGCAGGTCATTCATACCTGCTGCTGTCAGACTGTATAACACCCACAACTTGTAACGCAGCACCAATAACCTGTTTGTTGTTTAATTTGCACTACTTCACCACTACTACCTCTGCCATCTCTCATCGATGCAATTATTATGTGCATCAATTTATATTATATAGGCCTTAAACTATTTTTATGCATACTTATATAAATATTATTTATGTATATATGTGTGTACAGGCGGCACAGTGGTGTAGTGGTTAGCGCTGTCGCCTCACAGCAAGAAGGTCCTGGGTTCGAGCCCCGGGGCCGGCGAGGGCCTTTCTGTGCGGAGTTTGCATGTTCTCCCCGTGTCCGCGTGGGTTTCCTCCGGGTGCTCCGGTTTCCCCCACAGTCCAAAGACATGCAGGTTAGGTTAACTGGTGACTCTAAATTGAGCGTAGGTGTGAATGTGAGTGTGAATGGTTGTCTGTGTCTATGTGTCAGCCCTGTGATGACCTGGCGACTTGTCCAGGGTGAACCCCGCCTTTCACCCGTAGTCAGCTGGGATAGGCTCCAGCTTGCCTGCGACCCTGTCGAACAGGATAAAGCGGCTAGAGATAATGAGATGAGATGAGATATGTGTGTACAGAGTCTACCTCATCTCATTATCTCTAGCAGCTTTATCCTTCTACAGGGTCGCAGGCGAGCTGGATCCTATCCCAGCTGACTACGGGCGAAAGGCAGGGTTCACCCTGGACAAGTCACCAGGTCATCACAGGGCTGACACATAGACACAGACAACCATTCACACTCACATTCACACCTACGGTCAATTTAGAGTCACCAGTTAACCTAACCTGCATGTCTTTGGACTGTGGGGGAAACCGGAGCACCCGGAGGAAACCCACGCGGACACGGGGAGAACATGCAAACTCCACACAGAAAGGCCCTCGCCGGCCACGGGGCTCGAACCCGGACCTTCTTGCTGTGAGGCGACAGTGCTAACCGCTACACCACCGTGCCGCCCACAGAGTCTACCTCTAATGTGCAATTTTTCTGAGCCTCTCAGTCAGGCAGTTTTTCTATACTTTTTCACGGTAGATAATGCAAATAGCCCTCTGTATTTAATTTGTTTGTCTAATTTTTATTTCAGTTTTATTTGTTATCTGTTTGACAGTTTTCTTGCTACTGTAACATGTGAATTTCCCCGATGTGGGATGAATAAAGTGAATCTAATCTAATCTAATCTAATCTAATCTGAATGATTCCTTACGTGTTGCTGCAGTCTGGATGACTTCAGTATTAATTTACAATGTAGGAAAAAATAAAAACATCGAATTTGAAGGTGTTTCCAAACTTTTGACTGGTACTGTATAATCAGTATTCATTATTATTTTAGTCAGGATTGAGCCAAATTGTGGCGGCACGGTGGTGTAGTGGTTAGCGCTGTCGCCTCACAGCAAGAAGGTCCTGGGTTCGAGCCCCGTGGCCGGCGAGGGCCTTTCTGTGTGGAGTTTGCATGTTCTCCCCGTGTCCGCGTGGGTTTCCTCCGGGTGCTCCGGTTTCCCCCACAGTCCAAAGACATGCAGGTTAGGTTAACTGGTGACTCTAAATTGAGCGTAGGTGTGAATGTGAGTGTGAATGGTTGTCTGTGTCTATGTGTCAGCCCTGTGATGACCTGGCGACTTGTCCAGGGTGAACCCCGCCTTTCACCCGTAGTCAGCTGGGATAGGCTCCAGCTTGCCTGCGACCCTGTCGAACAGGATAAAGCGGCTAGAGATAATGAGATGAGATGAGATATGTGTGTACAGAGTCTACCTCATCTCATTATCTCTAGCAGCTTTATCCTTCTACAGGGTCGCAGGCGAGCTGGATCCTATCCCAGCTGACTACGGGCGAAAGGCAGGGTTCACCCTGGACAAGTCACCAGGTCATCACAGGGCTGACACATAGACACAGACAACCATTCACACTCACATTCACACCTACGGTCAATTTAGAGTCACCAGTTAACCTAACCTGCATGTCTTTGGACTGTGGGGGAAACCGGAGCACCCGGAGGAAACCCACGCGGACACGGGGAGAACATGCAAACTCCACACAGAAAGGCCCTCGCCGGCCACGGGGCTCGAACCCGGACCTTCTTGCTGTGAGGCGACAGTGCTAACCGCTACACCACCGTGCCGCCCACAGAGTCTACCTCTAATGTGCAATTTTTCTGAGCCTCTCAGTCAGGCAGTTTTTCTATACTTTTTCACGGTAGATAATGCAAATAGCCCTCTGTATTTAATTTGTTTGTCTAATTTTTATTTCAGTTTTATTTGTTATCTGTTTGACAGTTTTCTTGCTACTGTAACATGTGAATTTCCCCGATGTGGGATGAATAAAGTGAATCTAATCTAATCTAATCTAATCTAATCTGAATGATTCCTTACGTGTTGCTGCAGTCTGGATGACTTCAGTATTAATTTACAATGTAGGAAAAAATAAAAACATCGAATTTGAAGGTGTTTCCAAACTTTTGACTGGTACTGTATAATCAGTATTCATTATTATTTTAGTCAGGATTGAGCCAAATTGTGGCGGCACGGTGGTGTAGTGGTTAGCGCTGTCGCCTCACAGCAAGAAGGTCCTGGGTTCGAGCCCCGTGGCCGGCGAGGGCCTTTCTGTGTGGAGTTTGCATGTTCTCCCCGTGTCCGCGTGGGTTTCCTCCGGGTGCTCCGGTTTCCCCCACAGTCCAAAGACATGCAGGTTAGGTTAACTGGTGACTCTAAATTGAGCGTAGGTGTGAATGTGAGTGTGAATGGTTGTCTGTGTCTATGTGTCAGCCCTGTGATGACCTGGCGACTTGTCCAGGGTGAACCCCGCCTTTCACCCGTAGTCAGCTGGGATAGGCTCCAGCTCGCCTGCGACCCTGTAGAACAGGATAAAGCGGCTAGAGATAATGAGATGAGATGAGAAATTGTTTCCGGGATGGTGTTGGAAATCCCCCACGTCTGCCAGTGACGTCATCACGTCGGCTGCTCTCACCACGTGATCGTGACGCCATTCCAGTTGTTTTTATCGCGGACGCGGAAGTGAGCGCGAGCGGTGCTTTCTGACGAACCTGAGGCGAAAAAGCAGAAGAAATCAAGTGTGTGATAAAGAAGTTCGTCTGTGTGGAGAGTCCAGTAGAACCGGGGAGCCATCATGCCGAACATGGAGCGTATCCTTCTTTTATTTTCGGGTTTGTGGTGAAAGTCTTTGGGGCCTGGGAGGTGAGCGCGCGACACGGAGCGGCAGTGTCTCAGTGTCCCGGCATGACGCGGTTAGTTTTGATGCCCGGTTTGGAACGCAGACATTCTCATCTCTCCTTTCCTCTCATCTACTCTACTCTCCTCTCATCCTCTCATTCCGTTCGAGCGGTGGTTTGTTGACTGTCGATAATTTCAGATGAAATTGAAACTCTTTCCCTTCACGTGTGACTGGTGGCTTGTTTATCAGCGTTAAAAAAGAATTGTCATCTTAGCATCCCCACACTGCTTGTTTTTATTGTCCAGGATATACGGTACAGAAAAGCACTTCCGGTATGTACCAGTATTTAGGTTGAGGATAAATTTACGAGACAGGTGTGTTTCTATGACGTCTTGTTTACCTGAGGCTGAAATACAGGTTAGTTCAGTTTTCGCCTTCAGTTTCGTTTAAATTACTGCTGAATGACCAGCTAAATATGTGTGTATGTTTTGGGCGTTGAAATAAATGCGTCATTTCCGGTTTTCAGAATAGCTCTGGCTGGAGAAATGATAATGGTGCGATCAGGTGACTCAGGAATTTGTGTTTTCAACCCGGTGTCCCGGGCTGATCGGCGCTGGTATAAATTTACCATGCGCATGCGCAGACCGATTTTTTTCCCCGTCGGTCAACTTCCGGGAAGTCAAAAGTTACCATTTCTTGCTGCGATTTTGTACCGAGCGGACTGATTAAACGCGAATTATGGCTACACTTGTGAGATTTGATTGTCAGTAGACGAGCTGTTGAATATGGATGAGGAAACAATCATTTCCCAGCCACAAAATGAAGATCAGCAAAACACACAGTCCAAAGAGGCACAAGACCAGCGAGTCGCCATTTTCAAAAGAAAGATGACCCAACTTGCCTTCTTCCTACAAACTGGATATAGCTACTTAAACAAATCAATATTCATGAAGATAAAGTTCATCATTCCTGGCTGCTGGCTGCTCCTGATCAGCCTACTTGGTGCATAAACTGGAACTAAAACACGAGTCATTCATTCATTCATTCATCAAGATAAAGTGAAAATAATTTATTTGTGGATCAAGTATGATCATAAATCTGCTATCATATTGGGCTGGTAAATTCTGACTAGGCCCAGTGACAGCAGTCTAATTATACCAAGTTGGTAAATTTATACTGTGGTACGGTTAGACCGTGGCTGCTACAGTTTAAATTTACCTGGTAAATTCAGACCGTGACACCGGAAACTTGAACACTCAATAGCCTTGACGTTAAAATGATTCAGCAGTGTTGCTAGGCAACCAGAAGATATAGGCGCTTAAAAATAAAACATAAGCAAGGTTAAATTTTTCCTCAAATGTGTTTGCAAATTACTAATAAAAAGGAGTGAAGTGTTCGTGTGGAAATCCCGTAAACACCGGGAGTGAGTTTGAACACAGCGCACCGCTCCAGCACGAACGGTTGTAATCACAGTGAAATTTGAGCCATTTTGTTTTTCCTACTTTATTTTCTTCCTAAAATACCACCACATCCAAGTGAAATGTTGATATTTCTGATGTTATTGTCATTTCTGCTGACCCTGGAGCTCTACATTGTCCTTTATCAAGGCTTCAAGAGCTACCTGCTAGCTAGCTTTCTTACTGTTCACTTCATTTCCAGGAATACTGGAGTGTTTTATCATGGGGGGGTTTAAAACATAACCCAGAAAGAATAAAACACTGTCATTCTCATCTCATTATCTCTAGCCGCTTTATCCTGTTCTACAGGGTCGCAGGCAAGCTGGATCCTATCCCAGCTGACTATGGGCAAAAGGCGGGGTACACCCTGGACAAGTCACCAGGTCGTCACAGGGCTGACACATACCGTATACCCTGTCCACACTAGGGATTTTGTACCGATACGATACTACTTTCGTACCGCAACACCTGTCCACACTAGCAACTATACCGGTACTGTAGCGGTATAACTGTATTGGTACGAAACCCACAAATGTATGGGTTTCGTACCAGTACAGTATCGGTACTGTAGCGCTTCTCTGTAGTGTGGACAGATGAAGCGGTTCTGTATCGATACAAATATAATGCACAAAGTCACACCTCAATCTTCGCTGAATAAAACGTTGAAGGACGGAGATTCGTTTTTTTTGTTTCTTTCTCAACTGCCTCGCGTGTTTTATACGATTCGACTGAATAAATGACCACCAGAAATACAGACTGTACATTGACAACAAAAAGCACACACACGTTGTTTCATCCGCCATATTCTCGGAAGAAAGTTACTCGGTAACCACGGAAACATTTCGCGCACGCGCGTTTCAATTACCGTGAAAGAAAACCGCAAACATTTCTCGCTAGTGTGGACAGATGCACTAAATTGTACTGGTATACTTTGTATTGATACAGTTATACCACTATGGTACCGGTATATATGTGAACACAGCAATAGACACAGACAACCATTCACACTCACATTCACACCTACGGTCAATTTAGAGTCACCAGTTAACCTAACCTGCATGTCTTTGGACTGTGGGGGAAACCGGAGCACCCGGAGGAAACCCACGCGGACACGGGGAGAACATGCAAACTCCACACAGAAAGGCCCTCGCCGGCCACGGGGCTCGAACCCGGACCTTCTTGCTGTGAGGTGACAGTGCTAACCACTACACCACCGTGCCGCCCCTCAGTGTCATTCTGTTCTCGGAAAATAATCAACGACAGGTTGTTGTGGTGACGGAACGAGTGCATGAAGGCAGTTTTATCCATCACGTCGAAAGAACAACTTCACAGTCGCCAATGAAACTTATAACAAATGGTGACAAACTGAATGAATGCATTTTTTTTAAACTCCTTCACTTAATGATGGACAGCACTAGATAGATGATCAGGTAGCTGCTTGGCTAGTTGTGTCAAATAACAACCAAACTGAATTACCATGAACGGAATTGTCACGGTCTTCATCAGTGGTCAGAATAACAGCTCATGGAATTCTGAGAAGGAAGTTCTAGCAGGGGTTCTTTAGGGTTCTTAACATTGGCTGAGTATCCAAGTTAGAAAACGGGTGTGCGGTTTGGTGCGCAGCTCACATGGATGTGGATGAATCCATGAACAGTGACGTCAGACACATCACCTTTCCTCTTAGTTTTAGTCCTTAACTACTGACCACAGAGAATTTATTTAACCTGAAGTTTGCAGCCAAAGAGTTGCAACGAAGCTCAAAAAAATGTGACAAGGAAGAGAAAGCAGAGAAGGCCAAAGTGAAAAAGGTGAGTTGAGTGATCACACAGTGGGGTGATCGCTGTGGTTTAACACTGGCTCTGCAGAACCACGGGAACCCTGGATCATGTTTTTGTGTGTTGTTGCCCAGGCGATTCAGAAGGGTAACATGGAGGTGGCACGGATCCACGCCGAGAACGCCATCAGACAGAAGAATCAATCTGTGAACTTTCTGAGAATGAGCGCGAGGGTGGATGCTGTAGCAGCAAGAGTGCAGACCGCTGTCACCATGAACAAGGTACACGGGTCTCTTACAAGAGACAAGACAGAGGAAAAACATGTTTTTTGGGGGGGTAGATCTGAAAATAATGACCTTTGACCCTTCCACAGGTCACTAAATCCATGGCAGGAGTGGTGAAGGGGATGGATTCGACCCTGAAGAGCATGAACCTGGAGAAGGTGAGGCGCAAGCTCATTGGTCAGATCTCATGTGGCAGCCTCATTGGTCAAATACAGTCATGACATCATCGTGTAGATTTCTGCTTTCTCATTGGTCAGATTAGTTTCATTATAAACATTTGTAATCCATCGGATCTCGCCGTCCCTTTCTTATTGATCAATGCCGTTTTTGTTGTAATTGTGTTAAATCCTTATGTCAACTCCAGTTATAGCATCGCAAAAGTTTCCTGTGTTCTCATTGGTTGGGATGTCAGTCTTGGTGTAATCGTGTCATTGTTGCCATGTAATTGGTCAAATCATGCCTCCTTCCTGTTGGTCAGCTTTGTTATTGTCCTGATGTTTCAGTAGTCGGATTTCTGACTAATTATGTCGCGTCCTCATTGGTCAGAATTTAATCACATCACCTTCTCTGTAGACCCCTTCGCATGTTTGTAAACAAACCGACCGTTGCTAGGATGCATGCGCAGCCTGGACTCAGAAACAATGGCGCTGCCCACAGACCGGCATTATGAGCTGTCAGATTGTGCAAAACAATTGTCGTTACAAGATCGAGAATGCTACATAAATAAGTTAACTCTAACAAGTGGACATCGCCTACCGGATCCGTATTTAATTAAAGAGTGGACGGACGATGTTAGTAAGTTTTCCTCTGATACCTGAAGGCAGGCATACTATTTACAAAAAATGTCAAACTCAAAAAAAAAAAAAAAACTATTTACAAAAGTAGCCTGCCATCAACATTCTGGTTACAGCGAGACTACAACTTGATTAACAATGGGACATTCATATTCATTTTGTTTTAATCAAATTCTGCCAGTGATGTGATGGCAATGTGGCTTTAGCTACAACAGCAAATACCAACACTAAACAGCAATTTGCAGGAGGTAATGGCATGAAAGGAATGATAGTGTAAAGAGTGCAGCTAAGAGAAATCAGAGCTGCGTAAAAAGCGAGAGGCAGAGAGCAGAAATGAAACTGAACGGGGCGGGACCTAGGTTAGAGCAGTCAACGTAAGTTGGCATTTAGAGTGAGGGCACACAATTTTACCTTTCCATCCTTGCTTTAAAATTGTGATTTTCGGCATACACAAATAATGATGGCACAAAATCTGGACTGCTTGAGTCAAGCGAGACCTCTCCTACAAACAAAATTGCATGCAAAGCTAAGTTAACATGCTAACAATATTCATTACATTGTGTAACTATGACCCAGCTAATCAGACAAACGTTACCAAAGTATTTTGCTACATCAATAAACGAAGACTAGAAAGAATAAAAAAGAAAGATTTAATAAATAGCCTGATCTTACCTGTGATGAAGTGGGCGCTGCAAACCCGCACATTTTTGATGGTCCTTTCATCCCAGTCTACACATTTGATGGCTTGTAGTCATAGACGTCGGCGATTTTTTTGGAATGGGTGAGATCCTGCTGGAATTCTGTACATTTTAACCCCATCACTGCTACGATTCTGACACCCGACAACACAACAACTAGGCATTTCTTCCAAATATTTCTTCTCCTCTCTACCATCGCCAAAAGGCAGTCTGACCGTCGCCGAGTCTTTTTTGAGTCCAGGCTGCGTGCGTAATTTCCTCTTACGTATGAATGACGTTTACTGCGAAAGGGTCGATAGGTCAGATCCAAGTTTCGGACTAATCATGGCATGTTCTTATTGGTCCAATCCTGTAGTATTTCTATTGTGTCTTACTGTCTGGATCTCACTCTTGGTGTAATTGTCCTTTTCTCATGGGTCACATCGAGTCACGATATCACACAGCAAGGTTTCCGTGATTTGTATTGGTTCCGTCCCAGTGACAGTGTCATGGTGTCTTCTGATTGGTCAGATTTCAGCTTTGATGGACAAATTCGAGCGCCAGTTTGAAACTCTGGATGTTCAGACGCAACAGATGGAGGACACCATGAGCAGCACGACAACACTTACAACTCCACAGGTAACGCACACACACACACGCGCACACTGAGTCACTACTGTCATGGTGTCTTGTGGAACACACAGCTGTGTTCTGATGTAGTGCGTTTTATTTTATTTCAGAACCAGGTGGACAGTCTGATGCAGGAGATGGCAGATGAAGCTGGGTGAGAAAGTGTAACACACACACACACACACGTTTGTTTCACTATCCCTGTGAGGACCTTCCACGGACATCATTATTATTGCAGTTAATTAATGCTGTGCCTGCATCTCACTGGAACCTCAGTCATGAAAAGGAATCTTTTTGACTTTTTGTTTAAAAAAAAAAACCCAGCAGTTTCCTGATGGGTACCATCCAAATGTCCCCACAAGGCCAAAATTGTCATTTTACTATCCTTG
Organism: Neoarius graeffei; assembly: GCF_027579695.1. Lineage (NCBI taxonomy): Eukaryota > Metazoa > Chordata > Actinopteri > Siluriformes > Ariidae > Neoarius > Neoarius graeffei. The sequence goes on from NC_083596.1 coordinate 50,227,999, forward strand.
TGGGGACATTTGGTCCCCACTAGTATATAAACAGACACAGAGAGAGAAATGTATATCATGACCACTGCAAACCATAACTGTGTGTGTTTAGGTTGGATCTCAACATGGAACTTCCGCAGGGACAGACAGGAACATTGGCCAGCAGTGTGGCATCTACAGAACAGGTAAGAACACACACACACACACACACACACACAGTATTGTAGTGTGTACATGCAAATGCTTTTGTTAGATATCACAATACACCGTTACACTATAACCTCTGTCTTTCTCGTCCTCTTTCTTATTCCATTATTTTCTGTTTCTCTCTCTCCAGGATGAACTCTCTCAGAGGCTGGCTAAACTCCGAGATCAGGTCTGAGTGGATTGATGTGTGTGTGTGTGTGTGTGTGTGTGTGTGTGTGTGTGTGTGTGCCATCATTATAATCATCTTCATGCTCCATGTTCGTGGCTCTCTGATGTCTGGAAGATCTGCTGCTCAGAACATGTCCGGTCCGGATTTCCACACGCCCTCGTCCGCTCTCCCCGGCTGTAAGTCACTTGGTGGCCCGAGGAGGAGTGTGTAGTGGAGTGTGTCTAATACACAGCTTTGTTCTGCAGACTACACCATTTCTTTCTCGTACTTTCACCACAAACTTGAGAAAAGAAACTGACTGAAGTCCCGGCGCCGTCATTTCACCTGATACTCGCTGCTCGCTCGTGGATTTTATTCATTACTCAGCATGTCAGCTTTGCTTTCTTTTCCTCGGACTGCTGGACACAGAGGCCACCAATAAACCGCCTAATCCAAACACTATGATGGAAACATGTATGTGTGTGTGTATATTTACACGACTCTTGTATTGTTCTGTGTGTCGATTCAAGAACGCTTTCATGGTCTTGATTTATAACGCTGTAATAAATGCTAACAGTGACGCTGCACTTGTAACTTGATTCCCCTCCCCCCAATTCATGGAGTTATTCTAAAGTCTTTTTAATTGAGCTCGTTTAACTGTAATTCCGAGACAAGCGTTTGGTTTGAAGTCACACTCGCGTCAAATGACACTGAAGGACAAGTCCCAGTGAAGCATGATGAATTTCTAGATTAAAAAAAAAAAAAAAAGCCTGAAATATCAGAAGTCACCAGGATGTTTGATCACGTTGACTAGATTGTGATAGACTTCTAGGTGGTGCCAAAGTTGATTTCAGTGTTTCTGGTGAAATTGAGCACTGTTAAAGCAGAGATCGTGAGCAGAAATGATGAATCGGAGCTTAATTTACATGACAGAACATCGTAACATGAGTATAAGTGTTTTATAAACAATGTAAAGTTCTCCAGACAGTGTCATAACTCAAGACCACAGCTAAAGTTATGCTGAATGTTCTTTTTTTTTTTTTTTTTTTTTTATGTAAATTTACACGGATCGAAATCAACAAATAAAATGAACACCCTGTTCATCACTAGTGTTGTTGTTGTGTTGGACAATAATCGGGATTTCCTGCACAGTTAAAGAAGATAAGGAAGCTTTAAGGCATTTATTTATGTTCATTTCTTCACTTATTTGTTAGCCAAATGAGATGTCTGGATTTTTGTTTTTGGGTTTATTGGGAAAATGCTGTCTACAGATTAAGAGCCGAAATAAATATTTTATAACGGTTATTGCCTCCCCTTGTGTTCTGTGTATTTTGTTTGAATTCCATTACGCTGCCAGATCGAACACACCGAGACCAGAACCGAACCTTCAGGGACACGATGATGTAACTCAGAATACGATGCTCAACTTGTCGCCATAATGTTGCTTTTATATCGCTGTAATTTATCCTTCATCTTCACTGAGCTCTGTCTCTGAGGCAGCAGAGCGAGTATTCTGATTGGCCCACTGGGTTCAGCGTCAGTCAAATGTGGAGAAAAACTCAAAAGTATTGTTAGTTGATCATAATGACTCCAGTCAAAGTAAAAGCACTCATTAAAATAAAAACTTGAGTACGTATAAATGAAAAGACTCCTCAGGTCACGAATAACTTCATATGATGATTTTCTTCTGACAACGTATTACATTCACATGGATCAGAATATCAGTTAAAAAGTGCTCGTCTCAGAAACCGAACATAAAATCTGCTCATTCAGGTACGAAATCCTCATCTCATCTCATTATCTGTAGCCGCTTTATCCTTCTACAGGGTCGCAGGCAAGCTGGAGCCTATCCCAGCTGACTACGGGCGAAAGGCGGGGTACACCCTGGACAAGTCGCCAGGTCATCACAGGGCCGACACATAGACACAGACAACCATTCACACTCACATTCACACCTACGGTCATTTTAGAGTCACCAGTTAACCTAACCTGCATGTCTTTGGACTGTGGGGGAAACCGGAGCACCCGGAGGAAACCCACGCGGACACGGGGAGAACATGCAAACTCCGCACAGAAAGGCCCTCGCCGGCCACGGGGCTCGAACCCAGACTTTCTTGCTGTGAGGCGACAGCGCTAACCACTACACCACCGTGCCGCCCGGTAAGAAATCCTATTCCTAATAAAAATAATAAATTATATAGAAACCAAATAACACTGAAGCAATTTTGTCACAGGTGAATTTCACAAATCTTCCAGACTGGCTTCATGGTCAGAGTGCTGCAGTCTTGGTGTTCAAAATTTGGGAATGATGTGAATGGTTGTCTGTGTCTATGTGTCAGCCCTGTGATGACCTGGCGACTTGTCCAGGGTGTACCCCGCCTTTCGCCCGTAGTCAGCTGGGATAGGCTCCAGCTTGCCTGCGACCCTGTAGAACAGGATAAAGCGGCTACAGATAATGTGATGGGATGAGATGAGAGTTCCGACTCAGAAATATTATTTGAATGTATGGTCAGGTTGGATTTTTTTGTTTGAAATCTCAGGTCCCCAACAACAAAGTGTGAAGATGTTACTGTGGGCGTCCATGTTGTTTTCCGAGTTGATTGTGTGACCAGATGTTTTTTGAAAGTCAGAAGTTCCCATTTGGAAGTTTCTGAGTTTATCAACTTCTTGAACGTGGTGTCGCATCTTGTGGAAGCAGGGGCGTGGTCGAGCGTGGGCTTGTGGGTGGAGGGGGAAGGAGCTTCACCTGTTCTGAATTTGTGTTCATGAGCAGAGACCTGGGGCCTCATGTACAAAGCTTGCGTACGCACAAAAAAGCTACGTACGTCACTTTCTGCGCAAACATTCGTATGTACAAAGATTGACTTGGCGTGGAAAAGTGCGGTACTCTACGCAAACCTCATGGCTGGCGTACGCACATTTCTGGTGCATCTTGGTACTTGGCGACACTTAGAGGCAGAGCAACGCAACTACATTTAGGCCTACTCGGTCAAGAGTCATGACATGGCGATAAGAGGCATCCAAAAATGCATCGGAACATCAGGATGCGTGAATTGAAATGTATGTCAGTCATACGACATTGTTGAGACACATAATGCGAGACTGTTGGGTAAATGCCAACAGATCCATCAACCATCCCTTCCATATTGTAATTACGGGAAATGAGAAACCCCAGCAATATCATTTCGATGATATTCCCATTGACTATTGGTTAATTAATTAAATTAAAGAATGCACATGCAGGACCATGCATTGCAGCTAGCTTAATAGATCTTCGTCGCGCATTTGCCGCGAGGTGTCAGACTGAAATATTATTAGTTGATGTTGCGTGGGGTAGCCTTATCACATAATTACCAAGATCAATATATGAAACGATTTCCAAGTGCGTACAAATCAGACACAACCGCGGTGTGTGGCGTGTTACACAATGTGGCGCAGCGGCACGGCGTGCCAATAATGGAGCGAGACCTGCCGGAGGACCCAGACCCTGGGCCTCACAACGAGGTGCCACAGTGACATGGCATACAAACCCGGCAGCGCTTAATAGCCACAATGTGAAAAGGTAAGGACAGACGGGACACAGGACACCATTCATTTTTTAAAATATTCTTTTAATGTGTTATTCAGTTCCTTCAATTCCTCGTGGATTCCCTCGAGGTTGTCGTTAATCGCCTCTATCCCCTTTAAAATTTCCCCCTGCGACTCAAGGACCGCGCGCGTCAGCACCCGGCCTGTGGACCCGGCGACAGGGGCAGGCGGTGGAGAAGGGGGGCAGGTGACAGTGACGCTGGATCCGCTCGGCTGGGGGTCCTCTTCCTGCTCAGGTGGGATGGACTGGGAGCCTCCTGTTGTTCCCTGGCCCCCTGCTAGAATACATTTGTCATTAAAGTGCTGATGACACGTTTTTGACATCTTTGGCGATGTTTTATAACATAAAAAGTAATTCCCGATGATCCATATATTAATTCACGAAGGCGCCTATTTTACAAGTTATGATAAAAAACGCGGCTATTTGGGCAAATTTGACGGGGCTGCAGCACCCAGGAGACGAAAGAGGAGGAGGAGCTATATGACGTCAGCGAAAGAACCTTCCTCCTAACTTACCAGTTTGTTGTTGATGCGACAGGTGTTCAGTTTGTCATTATTAGTATTATTATTATACATTAGGCGTTGTGTTGCCGGCTTTTGCTCCAAAACCTACAAGGATGGGGTAAGTTTATTCAAGTTTCCCAGAGATCCCGAGCTGCATGCGAAGTGGGTGAAGCAAGTCAGGCGCACTCATGACAAGTGGGAGCCCTCACCAACATCCGTCCTGTGCTCTGAACACTTCGATTTGGATTGTTTTGACACCCTTCCCAGCTTAAAAGAATCTCTTGGGTGTTCAGTTCAGCACAAACGTGTGTTACTACCATCAGCAGTGCCTACACAGTGTTCCCAGATTGGGAGGTTTCCCGCCCAGTTGAGCGGTTTCAAGTGCATTTTGGTGGGTTTTGAACATATTTTGGGCTGGAAAATGTCAGCAGTATCTGTTGCTAGATACCGCTGAAGTTTTCCAGCCCAAAATATGTTCAAAACCCACCAAAATGCACTTGAAACCGCCCAACTGGGCGGGAAACCTCCCAATCTGGCAACACTGCCAGTATTCCGGAGGGGGTCTACTAGTAGCTATGCCGGATCCAAAGACAGTCCTCCCGTCAGAACATGTGTTGTGAAACGACATAAGATAAAGGTACGTAGAGCTATAGATTCTACATGATAATCATAAATGTAATCATAAAGTCGGCGTGATATCAGTCATGTATTTGCTTGTGAAAGCTTGTGGCTTTCATGTAACTGCCGCCTAGCAACGAGAGGCAAAGGGTAAAGAGGGTAGGCTATCATAGATTCTATTCGGAAGAGATCAACACAATTCTAGACTTCCAGAAGAGGAAGAGCTAGCACTAGAGAGTTCACCGGCGTTTTCATGCGCCATTTCCATTGAGTAGAACCAGAGTAGAACAGCCAGTGAACCGCAGCGTGTTCTTCCGCTGACGTCACAACATGGCCACGAGCCATGGACCCAGTTTTCTTGCGCTGTGCAATTAAAAGTTGGATATTTGCGTAACAACAGCTTCTTTTCACGTAATTATAACAGAAATCTAACATGTTTGCCATGTTGTATAGTTTATTTAAGAAATTGCATAGAGTCATCAGCCCTTTAAAATCCTATTGTGGAAAATATGTGAACATGTTTTATTTCTGATTACATGTGGCTAGGAATATTGGGCCTACTAAGAGAGGAAGACATTTCCTCAAATACAGGGTGTCCCCGAAAAAATGTACACATTAGAGCACTAAAGGTGTTTTTTTGTTTTCAAAACCCATGTAACTCAAATAGACACTCATTGTGGCGCAGGCACTGCGGACGATGCGAATCATACCGTTATCTTGGTATAGGCTACATTCACATTCAGTGGCATACAATCAGTGACCGCTGCATGTCTCATAGCATACACTTTGAACATCACTTTAATTGGAGGTGACAGAACAATTAAGTGATGTATGTGAATTCTATTACACTGTGCTAAAGGCAGGGATTTCAGTTCACACATACTTTATGGCGATTTAGAGTATAGGCTACATTTTTCGGGACGCCCTGTATGAAAATGATTACAGCACCTGTGAGATCCTGCTGGGCCAAGTCGGAGTCCCCCTCTTCGGGTGGAACCACGCCGACTAATGCATGGTCACCAAGGACCGCGGTCACCCTCTGGTCGAAAGGGGAGAGGGCCTCGACCCCCGGCCCGCCACCCGTCTTCATTGCGCTCCTGTGCTGCGCAGCCATCCTCCTTTTCACATCTACTTTGATGTCCGACCATTTTTTTTAATGTCGGCTGTGGATCGATTGTTGGCCCCGACTTGATTGATGACATTAGTTATTTGCTCCCAATTCAGACGTTTGGTTTTGGTGCTGATTCCGGAGGAGAGGCTTCCGAACAAGATCTTGTGTCTTACCTCCGAAATCAGCGCCTCCACGTCGCAATCTGTGAAATTTCTTTTTCGAGATTTCGCCATGTCTTTTACCTAACGCGGGCCTTACTGCAGGTCTATTTATACTAATTAACATATTCAGTGTGGAATAATTGAGGGAGGAGACGGGGCGGGGAACGGGGCTTGTGCATGTGCGCCGAATTCCATGTTGATTGGGATGTACAACAGGAGAGTGCGTGGAAACCTTCGTACGCACTGATTGATACATCCGGATTTTTTTGGTCGTACGCAAATTTCCCGATTTTGACGTGCGCACATATTTAGTGGGAAATCCACGCAGGTCTTTGTACATGAGGCCCCTGAGCAGCACAGAGTCAAGAAGTCCAGTTTACTGGAAGAAAAGTTACTTCAGTTCATGTAACGGAGTAAACAAAACACGATCTGACCCACCTCTGGTAGAATGGTGAGAGAGAGAGAGAGAGAGAGAGAGAGAGAGAGAGTTAGCTGAGTGCCTTATTGTGTTTCTTTACTTTTTTCAAATGCTACTCAATTGACTCTTTACTTTCTTCTTGACTTCTGTACTTCTTCCTTTTTTTCTTCCTTTCATTTTTTCCAATATATACCCTGTTCACTTCTTTCTTTTTTCAATCCATTCTTTTTCTTTCTTTACTTCCTTCTTGACTTCCAGACCTCATTCTTCCTTCCTTTTTTCTTTTGTTCTTTCTTTTCCAATATCTGCCATCTTTTTTTCTTCCTTTCCACAATATATTCTTCCTTTCTCCATGTCTTTTCTATTGACTGTTTTTTTGCTTAACTCTTTTTACTTTTCCTCCCTAATCTGAGTTGATGATGATGATAATAATAATAAGAGAAATTTCTTGTCGGTGTTTTCTTCACTTGTTTGAGTGGAAAATATTAATTATTAAATATTTCCTCAATGAGGAAATATTAACTCCTCCCCCTCTCCCTTCATCTCTCTCTCTCTCTCTCTCTGAGTTGTGAAGTGAGCACAGAGCTGTGTTGAGTGTTGTGTTGTGAACACACTGTGGATGTTTGCTGGCGGTCAGGATGGAAGTGTGTAATGCAGTGAAGTGGAAAGTCAGTTTGTTTTCTTTAACATCACTGTGTGTCTTGTTATCCTGAAGAGCACACACAGAAACACACACCGGCATCAGCACCAGGTAAGCAGCACACACACACACACACACACGGCCTGTTTCACACTGTGGTATTTACTGTTCAGGTTTATGGATTGTGCCAGAGGTGTGTGTGTGTGTGTGTGTGTGTGTGTGTCCATTTATTTTTATACCACAGGAGTTCAGCTTTAATGTTTCATGTCTCTAATCCATCTGTAACACTGATGATGATAAAATAACAATAAAATACAAAAATCAACAAAACATTAACGCAGTGAATCCGGTTCATCAGCAGAGTTTCATCCTCACCACTGACTTGGTGTGTGTTGGTGTGAACGAGTCGGTTGTCAGCAGTGAGTTTCTCCTGAGACATGTGTGTGTGTGTGTCTCTCTCTCTCTCTCTCTTCCTCTCTCTGGGGATGTTTCTGTGTGCAGTCTGGAGTTCCCTTAATGACAAACTAATTTGGAAAACATTGTTCAACATTCAACGAAACACTGCATCATCGATCCGTCCATCCATCTATCTCTGTCTGTTTGTCGATCTGTTCATCTCTCATTCATTCTGCCCATCACATCACATCACATCACATTATCTCTAGCCGCTTTATCCTTCTACAGGGTCGCAGGCAAGCTGGAGCCTATCCCAGCTGACTACGGGCGAAAGGCGGGGTACACCCTGGACAAGTCGCCAGGTCATCACAGGGCTGACACATAGACACAGACAACCATTCACACTCACATTCACACCTACGGTCAATTTAGAGTCACCAGTTAACCTAACCTGCATGTCTTTGGACTGTGGGGGAAACCGGAGCACCCGGAGGAAACCCACGCGGACACGGGGAGAACATGCAAACTCCACACAGAAAGGCCCTCGCCGGCCCCGGGGCTCGAACCCAGGACCTTCTTGCTGTGAGGCGACAGCGCTAACCACTACACCACCGTGCCGCCCGCATTCTGCCCATATTAACCTTTTTTATCAATATCTGATTAATATCCCTTAAAACTGCATCCATCCATCTATCCATCCATTGAGTAAAACTTCTTCTCTGTCCATCCATCCATCTCTCGAATAAAACATCTTCTCTGTCCGTCCATCCATCCATCTCTCAAATAAAACATCTCTGTCCATCCATCTTTTGAAGAAAACATAATCTTCTCTGTCCGTCCATCCATCCATCTCTCAAATAAAACATCATCATCTCTGTCCATCCATCTTTTGAAGAAAACATCATCTTCTCTGTCCATCCATCCCTCAAATAAAACATCAGCTTCTCTGTCCATCCATCCATCTCTCAAATAAAACATCATCATCTCTGTCCATCCATCTTTTGAAGAAAACATCATCTTCTCTGTCCAAATAATCAGCAAGTTACTACAAATCCGAGTCACATTTAGTGAATCAGTGTCTTTAAGACCCATGAGTTTGATGGCCAGTGAGAAGAAACTATTCCTGTGTCTGGTTCTTTTGATAATCATATATAATATTTCTGCCAGAAGGAAGAAGTTTCAGTGTGGTGAGTTGTTGATGATTTTCATCGCTCTGGCTCAGGAACTGTCCTGAGGTGTGCGATGGAAGTGGGGGAGAAAAAAAAACTTCAATCAAAGTAACAGAAAAATTTCAAGTTAATGTAATATTTAAAAAGTTACTACAAAAAAATCATCAACTTGCTCGAGTTATGTTTTATTTTCTTGGATGAAAAAATGAAACATCTCATCTCATTATCTGTAGCCGCTTTATCCTGTTCTACAGGGTCGCAGGCAAGCTGGATCCTATCCCAGCTGACTACGGGTGAAAGGCGGGGTACACCCTGGACAAGTCGCCAGGTCATCACAGGGCTGACACATAGACACAGACAACCATTCACACTCACATTCACACCTACGCTCAATTTAGAGTCACCAGTTAACCTAACCTGCATGTCTTTGGACTGTGGGGGAAACCGGAGCACCCGGAGGAAACCCACGCGGACACGGGGAGAACATGCAAACTCCGCACAGAAAGGCCCTCGCCGGCCACGGGGCTCGAACCCGGACCTTCTTGCTGTGAGGCGACAGCGCTAACCACTACACCACCGTGCCGCCCATGAAACAACATATAAACATGTATTTCTTCTCAACTCAAAAATAATGTAGGACATGTACAGGACCGAGAACCTAATTGGCACACTTATTTTTAGTTTGAGCCTCTCATCTGTTCTCTGTTTATTCATCCGTCCATCCACAGCTTGTGTGTGTGTGTGTGTGTGTTATTTAGAAGATTGAGGTTATCACTATAGTCACTACAGCTCCAGGGAGCAGATTGTTGTTGTACTGAGCAGCAAATTCCCTCAACACACACTGCACCTTATCTAACCTACTCTGTGTGTGTGTGTGTGTGCGTGTGTGTGTGTGTGCGTGTGCGCGTGCATGCAGGATGACGGTTCAGGCTGCAGTTGAGCGCTCTGTGTCCTCCCACCGTCTCTCTGTGAGAAGCCGACTGGAGGATGAACCCGAACGAGCTGAAAGCGCCATCAGCAGGTCAGAACATCTTCAGAACTTCATTATTTATTTGTTTGTTTTGTGTCTTTTGCTTCTTTCGTTGTCCTGTTTGTTTCTTTCTTTTGTCATTGTTATTAATTTATTTGGTCCGCGTGGGTTTCCTCCGGGTGCTCTGGTTTCCCCCACAGTCCAAAGACATGCAGGTTAGGTTAACTGGTGACTCTAAATTGAGCGTAGGTGTGAATGTGAGTGTGAATGGTTGTCTGTGTCTATGTGTCAGCCCTGTGATGACCTGGCAACTTGTCCAGGGTGTACCCCGCCTTTCGCCCGTAGTCAGCTGGGATAGGCTCCAGCTTGCCTGCGACCCTGTAGAAGGATAAAGCGGCTACAGATAATGAGATGAGATGAGATATCCATCCATTCCTGCGTTTCATTCCAAAAAAAAAAGTTGGGATGGGGAAATTTAGAGCGAGTAATGAGGTAAAACAATTAAATAATAATGTGATTTGAAACAGGTGACTGTAATCATGATTTGGGACAAAATCAGTCTCCAGGAAAGGCTGAGTCTTTGAGGAGTAAAGACGGGCCGAGGATCTCCAGTTTGTCAACAAATGCGTGAGAAAATTATTGAAATGTTTAAAAACAATGTTCCTGAAAGAAAGATATGAAGGGATTTGGATATTTCACCCTCAATGGTGCATAATATCATTAAACAACTCAAGGAATCTGGAGGAATTTCAGTGTGTAAAGGGTAAAGGGCTCAAGCCTAACCTGAACCCCCGTGATCTCCGATCCCTCACTGCATCAAGAACCGTCATTCATCTACAACTGATAGAACCACATGGACTCGGGATTACTTTGGAAAACCTTTATCAAGCTCCAATACAGAGTTACATCCACAAAAAGATTTTACTGTGCAAAAAGGAAGTCGTATGTTAGCTGTGTCCAGAAGTGCCGTCGACTTCTCTGAGCTCGGAGGCGTCTGGGATGGACCATCACACAGTGGGAACGTGTATTGTACTCAGACGAATCAGTATTCCAGGTCTTTTTTGGAATAAATGGACTCCATGTGTTCTGAAGACGAAAAGGACCATCCAGACTGTTACCAGGAACAAGTCCAAAAGCCAGGGCGTGTCATAGTATGGAGTTGGGTCAGTGCCCTTGGCAAAGGTAACTTACACTTCTGTGATGGAGCATTAATGCAGAAAAGTATGAATGTTCTCTCTCTCTCTCTCTCTCTCTGTGGGATTTTGACATTAATATGATTATCAGGGTTGAGGGGCGGAGACAGAGCTGAGTGCAGAAACCTTTTATTTCCACAGGACAGTCAAAGAAACAAAAAACTCCAGGCATGAAAACACCACAGTAGCTGTGAGGAACACGACAAGCATCAGTATGGAGAATAAAAACAGACACGAGACAAACTAAGAGAAGGCGGGGTTGAAATCAGGAGAGTAATCAGTGAAAGTGAAAGCAGGTGTGTGAGGTCATGTGGCAACTGTAATTCGAGGCTTATATGCTTGAGCGAGTCGGAGGACACGGCGTCCCACTGTATCAGCAAAAATGTTATAAACAGTCTTTACTGGAACAAAACAAATGTTCAGAAACAGGAAGAGACTCAACAGAGACGTGATGCAGCTCGACTCGTGCCGTGTTGCTAACGAGCTCTTGTCTCAGCTTTGGCTTTTCACTACAGTATATCTGGTCTCATGTGGTTGATACTTGAGGGCATTCTGTTAAATCCAGTTGGGTGGGAATACATGACATCCGTTACTTTTCCGTTATGGAATACTGAGTGGGAATGAAAATTCGTGATCTATTCCATGTTGTTTTTACCTTGTACAATCATGAATTTCGGATGTGAAAGGGGCTTCTGTGTCTCTTTCTGTCTGCAGGACTGATGGAGATGATGATGATACGTGTTCAGAGCTGCAGCGTGTCGCTGCTCTCGAGCTTCCAAGTGCAGAAATGCTCGAGGCCTTCAGACAGAGGAAACCTTTATCCAGGTACACACACACACACACACACACACACATGCACGTGCACACACACACATTTATAAAACTTGCCCTTCTCTCTCAGATTGGTGAATCTGGTGGTGTCTCTGAGAGAATGGGCTCATAAGAGTCTGGTCGAGGAGGAGCAGCGGCCCGACTCTTTTCTTGAGCGATTCCGTGGGCCCCAGCCTGTAAACGACCAATCAGCTGCTCCTGCAGAAGCTCCCAAGAAAACCTTCAAGTACACACACATACACACACACACACACACGGTCTACATTCAATGTACTTTCCATTTAAAGAGCTGATGACACGAACATGACTCTATGCAATTTCTTAAATAAACTATACAACATGGCAAACATGTTAGATTTCTGTTATAATTACGTGAAAAGAAGCTGTTGTTACGCGAATATCCAACTTTTAATTGCACAGCGCAAGAAAGCTGGGTCCGTGGCTCGCGGCCATGCTGTGATGTCAGCGGAAGAACACGCTGCGGTTCACTGGCTGTTCTACTCAATGGAAATGGCGCATGAAAACGCCGGTGAACTCTCTAGTGCTAGCTCTTCAACAACCAAATACTGGTACTTTAAGCAGTGATCATGATGGCTTGATTTTATCTGATTTTAAATAAATGAGATTGATAATAATGTGAATGTTCACAACTAGTACATACAAACTCTGCAGCTTCTGATTCAGCAGCTGCGTCACACTCCGCAAAAACATCAGCAAGAACCTACAATATAAATGGAAATGCAATACACTAAGCTCAAATGACTTTTGGAAAGTATAATTTCTAAATTTTTTCTACATATTCTTGAAGTCGGTCATCGGGGTACTTGCTACCGTTCCCTAACAACGCATGGCAAAGGGTAAAGTGTAGTGTTGCTACGAGTTCTTGCTAAAGCCTCCGGTGGAAGATCCTCGATGTGCTGATAAGACATACAGTTCTATAGAACACACAAGTGTCACGATAATCACAAAACAGATGCAAATTGTTAAAATACCTCATTTTTAAGCAATCATGTATTGATCTCTTCCGAATAGAATCTATGATAGCCTACCCTCTTTACCCTTTGCCTCTCGTTGCTAGGCGGCAGTTACATGAAAGCCGCAAGCTTTCACAAGCAAATACATGACTGATATCACGCCGACTTTATGATTACATTTATGATTATCATGAATGTGTACTCTATGATGTGTACTCTATGAGCGCTCTGGAGCGAGTCACTTCCAAGATGGCCGCGCAGACCGCATGGTTACTATTTTTAGCATCATGTCAGAGCACTCTATAGCTCTACGTACCTTTATCTTATGTCGTTTCTCAACACATGTTCTGACAGGAGGACTGTCTTTGGAGGAGTCGGCTTGTCCCAGGCGACTGCTGGATCTGGCATAGCTACTAGTAGACCCCCTCCGGAATACTGTAGGCACTGCTGATGGCAGCAACACACGTTTGTGCTGAACTGAACACCCAAGAGATTCTTTTAAGCTGGGAAGGGTGTCAAAACAATCCAAATCGAAGTGTTCAGAGCACAGGACGGATGTTGGTGAGGGCTCCCACTTGTCACGAGTGCGCCTGACTTGCTTCACCCACTTCGCATGCAGCTCGGGATCTCTGGGAAACTTGAATAAACTTACCCCATCCTTGTGGGTTTTGGAGCAAAAGCTGGCAACACAACGCGAAGGCATAATAACTAATATATATATATATATATATATATATATATATATATATATATATATATATATATAATGTATAATAATAATACTAATAATGATAAACTGAACACCTGTCGCATCAACAACAAACTGGTAAGTGAGGAGGAAGATTCTTTCGATGACGTCATATAGCCCCTCCTCCTCATTCGTCTCCTGGGTGCTGCAGCCCCGTCAAATTTGCCCAAATAGCCGCGTTTTTTATCATAACTTGTAAAATAGGCGCCTTCGTGAATTAATATATGGATCATCGGGAATTACTTTTTATGTTATAAAACATCACCAGGCGGCACGGTGGTGTAGTGGTTAGCGCTGTCGCCTCACAGCAAGAAGGTCCTGGGTTCGAGCCCCGTGGCCGGCGAGGGCCTTTCTGTGCGGAGTTTGCATGTTCTCCCCGTGTCCGCGTGGGTTTCCTCCGGGTGCTCCGGTTTCCCCCACAGTCCAAAGACATGCAGGTTAGGTTAACAGGTGACTCTAAATTGACCGTACGGTGTGAATGTGAGTGTGAATGGTTGTCTGTGTCTATGTGTCAGCCCTGTGATGACCTGGCGACTTGTCCAGGGTGTACCCCGCCTTTCACCCGTAGTCAGCTGGGATAGGCTCCAGCTTGCCTGCGACCCTGTAGAAGGATAAAGCGGCTACAGATAATGAGATGAGATGAGAAAACATCCCCAAAGATGTCAAAAACGTGTCATCAGCACTTTAAGCATCATGCAAATAGACCATCAACACCGTTTCAAATGTTTAGGCCACGCCCCCTAGCTGACTGTCTGCGAATTTGTCCTTTTTGTCCATGTTTACAGATATCACACTGAACACCACAAAGCCCACTGAGCAGATGCCACTCTGATCATTTCCATACACACACGTTTAGTACAAAACCTCAACTGGAGGCTTTAAACTTATCTTCATTCAAAGCTCCATTTGTTCCGACGCCAAACATGTTCCTGCTCATCGACAACATGAAGATATGAAACAATGCTCTGTGTGTGTGTGTGTGTGTGTGTGTGTGTGTGTGTGTGTGTGTAGGCAGAGGTGGGAGGGCTTCATCGTGTCCCAATCTGATGATACGTATTATTATTGGCTGTTCTTCATCGCCTTGGCTTCACTCTATAACTGGGTCATGCTGGTTGCCAGGTAACAACTTTTTATACGTAAATTATTAAAAAGAATATTTCTAACTCATTCAGAGGACCGGTTATTTAATATACATTTACTAAGATCTAATTAATTGATATTAACCACAGTATGACATCAATTACAGATTATTATTGAATAAAATATGATTTATTACGAAATGTTTTCCGTGTCCTTTATTTACAACACAGTGCTGATGAATGCTGGATTCTGATTGGTCGTAAGGTGTTCATAAATTTTCTGTAATGTAGCACAGCTGCGAATCACAGTATGCTAACGCACTCGTTCTGATACGTTATTGTTTCTATAGCAACGGCGAGTTCACAGGGGTGTGTCCAGCGGGTCCGCCGCATGTTTTCTAGTCTCGGTAACTTTAAAAAAGAGATTTTTTGTTTTGATAATTATTTACATAATTATTCATTATTCTGATACTTAAAGTAATCTTCCCTTCTTGTTGAAATCATTATAGCATTAAACTATATGTCGCTATTACTGTATACTTTTATTAGCCTCTTTTTTATGACATTGTTGCTGTTAGATTGTGATATGGAGTGTGAGAAACTGTTTTCTAAGAGAATGATCATATGTGTGTGTAAAAACTATGAGCGTGACTAATAGGAGAAACGAAGCAGATACGCTTTCTGGCTCTACTGATGGACGCAGACAGACACGTCCTCAGAGAGACGGACCATCTGCCGTTCCATTTCAACCAAAATATCACACTAAAAATAATCTCAAGAAACTTTCTGTCACTCCTTTTTTTTTGCGAGCCCAAGTTTCATATGACGTGTAATTGCCGAACATTAGCAAAGGATTAAAAATAAATCACAATGAAAATGCAACTCTGGTTGAAAAATGTCAGATTGTGTGGAGTTGATTGATTCACTGATCATTTTTATCACAATAAAAATGTATAAGAATTTACATAAAAATATATAATCTCGTCAATGTAGTCCTAAAAAAAAACCAACGAAAATTTCACGAAAGCTAAAAAACTAGTGAAACTCTGTAGCTAGCTGCAAGGTTGTGTGATCTCACACATCTGTAGAAAACTAAGCAAGACTCAAATTTTTAACACACTTTTTACTTTCGTTCTCTGTAGAGCGTGTTTTGATGAACTCCAAGATGAGAACTTCTTCCTGTGGGTGGGGCTGGATTACATTTGTGACTTCATTTACATTTTGGACACCTTCATCCGACTGAGGACAGGTACAAGGAAATTGAACAATTTGAAACATATATACTGTGAAGCAGAAGGCTAACAGGAGTAAAATAACGCTGGGTGTCATAAAATTTTCATCTTTTTCTGTGAAGTGGCGCAACAGAAAAGTGTCATCTGGAGATTACGGCGATGCCACAGCTATAGTGGTGCTTGAAAGTTTGTGAACCCTTTAGAATTTTCTATATTTCTGCATAAATATGATCTAAAACATCATCAGATTTTCACACAAGTCTTAAAAGTAGATAAAGAGAACCCAGTTAAACAAATGAGACAAAAATATTAGACTTGGTCATTTATTTATTGAGGAAAATGATCCAATATTACATATCTGTGAGTGGCAAAAGTATGTGAATGTTTGCTTTCAGTATCTGGTGTGATCCCCTTATTAGATTAGATTAGATTAGATTAGATTAGATTAGATTAGATTAGATTAGATTAGATTAGATAAAACTTTATTGATCCCTTTGGGCGGGTTCCCTCAGGGAAATTAAGATTCCAGCAGCATCATTACAGATAAACAGAGAAAAGAAATAGAGAAAAACTTCTAGATAAATTAAAATAAATTAAGTATTTACATATACAAATATAAAAGAATAAGATATGGGGAAAAGAGGAAGGGGAGGGGGGGAGAAGTGGGGTTAGGGTAAGTGTGTGTGGGGGGGGAGCAGAAAAGATATTGCACTTTATATTGCACATCTCATCTCATCTCATTATCTCTAGCCGCTTTATCCTTCTACAGGGTCGCAGGCAAGCTGGATCCTATCCCAGCTGACTGCGGGTGAAAGGCGGGGTACACCCTGGACAAGTCGCCAGGTCATCACAGGGCTGACACATAGACACAGACAACCATTCACACTCACATTCACACCTACGGTCAATTTAGAGTCACCAGTTAACCTAACCTGCATGTCTTTGGACTGTGGGGGAAACCGGAGCACCCGGAGGAAACCCACGCGGACACGGGGAGAACATGCAAACTCTGCACAGAAAGGCCCTCGCCGGCCCTGGGGCTCGAACCCAGGACCTTCTTGCTGTGAGGCGACAGCGCTAACCACTACACCACTGTGCCGCCCTTATTGCACATTATATTGCACATTGTCCGGTATTGCTTATTGTCAGGCTAGGCTACTGCTCCTTCCTGTCCTCTGTCCTCCTGTTACCCCTCCTCCCCCCCAGAGAGGAGTTGTACAGTCTGATGGCGTGAGGGACAAAGGAGTTTTTGAGTCTGTTCGTCCTGCGCTTGGGAAGGAGCATTCTGTCACTGAACAGGCTCCTCTGGTTGCTGATGACGGTGTGCAGAGGGTGACTGGCATCGTCCATGATGTTCAATAGTTTGTCCATAGACCTCTTCTCTGCCACCGTCACCAGAGAGTCCAGCTTCATGCCGACCACAGAGCCGGCCCGCCTGATCAGTTTGTCCAGCCTGGATGTGTCCTTCTTGTATGTGCTGCCCCCCCAGCACACCACGGTGTAAAACAGGACACTGGCGACCACAGACTGATAGAACATCCACAGAAGTTTCCTGCAGATGTTAAAGGACCGCAGCCTCCTAAGGAAGTATAGCCTGCTCTGTCCCTTCCTGTATAAGTGATTGGTGTTGCAAGTTCAGTCCAGCTTGCTGTCCAGCCACAGCCCGAGGTACTTGTAGGAATCCACAGCCTCCACCTCGACTTCCTCGATCAGAACTGGTCGTGACCTTGGTCTGGACCTCCCAAAGTCAATGACCAGCTCCTTGATCTTCGAGGTGTTGAGCTGCAGATGGTTTCTGTTGCACCACACAGCAAAGTCCCTCACCAGGCTCCTATACTCCTCCTCTCTGTCGTCCCTGATACACCCCACGATGGCTGTGTCATCGGCAAACTTCTGAATGTGACACAGCTCCGAGTTGTAGCAGAAGTCCGCGGTGTACAGGGTGAAGAGAAGAGGGGCCAGCACCGTGCCCTGGGGTGCTCCGGTGCTGCTAATTACAGTGTCAGACGTGATGTCCTTCAGCCTGACGTACTGCGGCCTGTCAGTGAGGTAGCTGGAGATCCAGGTGACCAGGCAGGGATCCACTCGCATCCTGTTCAGTTTGTCCTGAAGCAATAGGGGCATGGATGGTGTTGAAGGCACTCGTGAAGTCCAAGAAGAGGATCCTCACTGTGCCATTTCCCTTATCCAGATGCGAGTGGGCTCGGTGTAGCAGGTAGAGGATGGCGTCTTCCACACCAACACCTGCCCGGTACGCAAACTGCAGACAGTCCTGGGCATGTTGTACCTGGGGTCTGAAGAGGCTGAGGAAGAGCTGCTCCAACATCTTCATCAGATGTGAAGTGAGCGCCACCGGTCGGAAGTCGTTCAGCTCGCTGGCCCAATTTCTTTTTGGGAACTGGAACAATATATGATGTCTTCGAGAGGGTGGGTACTCTCCCCAGCTGCAGGCTAAGGTTGAAGATGCGTTGGAGTGGTTCACCCAGTTCAGCAGCGCAGGTCTTCAGTAGTCGTGGAGACACCTTGTCCGGGCCTGCTGCCTTCCTGGAGTGAAGCTTCCTCAGTTGACCTCTGACCTGGTCTGCAGTAACGCATAGAAGAGTCTGCGTTGAGGTGGGGGAAGAGGGGGAGGAGGGGGCTGCTGTGATGACTGGGGGGAGGTGTGTTGAGGGAAGAAGGAGAGATGGCTGCAGTGAGGGAGAGGGTGGGGGGGACGTGGGCTGGTTGAACCGATTGAAGAAGTCATTCAACTTGTTCGCCCTCTCCACTGTCCCCTCAACAACTCTGGTCTTTGTATTGTGGCCTGTGATGGTTTTCACACCTTCCCAGACCTCCCTCATGCTGTTCTTCAGCTTCTGCTCCACCTTTCTCCTGTAGCTGTCCTTAGCTTCCCTCACGCAGCGTTACACCTCCTGCTGTGATCGCCTCCCTATCCCTGCTCCTGAAGGTGGCCTTCTTCCTGTTGAGGACAGCTTTGACTTCCTGTGTTACCCATGGCTTGTTATTAGGGTAACACCGTACAGTCTTAGCGGGAGAGACCACATCTGCACAGAAGTTGAGGTAATCTGTCAGACAATGTGTTAGCCCCTCTATGTCCTCACAGTGTGTGGGCTTAGCAGCACATCCCAGTCCGTGATGTCATAGCAGTCTCTGAGGGCATCTTCCATTTCAGGGGACCACCTCCTGATGGAGCTAGTTGTTGCAGGCTGCCTTTGAACCGGGGGGTGTACTTCAGCTGTAGAAGAACCAGGTTGTGGTCAGACTTCCCTAGTGGGGGGAGGGGTGTGACTCTGTATGCATCCCTCATATTAGCATACAGCAAGCCTATAGAGATCTTGCAGTCACGTGACCGGAATGTAAACAGCTGCCATCTTGTCGGTAAAAAACACAGCTGAATACTGCTGCACTCGTATACAAAATGGATCAATTTCAACCGACGGACTACACGGCTCATTTTTCTAATGAACAGATAATTAGATATATGTCTAAAATAAACGACCTACAGATTAGTGACCCTTATCGCTTACCGGACGTAGTTTTCACGACCGTGTCAGTGGATATTGAACTACCAGAGGTGGAATACCCAGATGTGTATAATTACCTCATTAACTTTCCCTCGCTGTTCAGTGGTGAAGCACTGCATGCTTATAAATCTCTGGACAGTTATCTTTACAGAAATTCAGGATTTGTCAGCCGCCCTCAGATGTGGCATCTTGTAAACAAGAAAATAACAATCCTCATTGGACGGGTAAGTCACTTAAGTATTACTAGTACTGATACTAGATATATCAGTAGTATCTAGTATAGTACTGACCAGCCGATTATAGAATAGAATAGAATAGAATAGAATAAGGTAATTCCAGCTGTAATTCCAAATCGTCTGTCTTGTTTACCATGGATCTGGCGTTGGAGAGGTAGGGGCTTGGCAGTGGAGATTTGAGTGGCTGTTTTCTGAGCTTAGTCAACAGGCCGGCTCTGCCTGCAGCCTCGCTTTTGCTTCCGCTCCCGACGCCGCCTCCTTCGCCTGCCAGACCCGATAACAATCCACGGAGACCCCGCTGGTCTCGCTATCTCGTCCGGAATGTTGTGCATGCGATGGAAATCGCTACAAACCGTCATTTTCTGCTGGAAATCAATGTCCAGTAAGTCCATACGGTTGTAGTGGATATTGAAGTCCGGTACAGACGAACAACACGCAAAAATACACACAAAAAACATAAAAAACGTGCACAGGTAGGTAGAGCTTGTAGCCGCAGCCGTTGTAGTAGAATTGTATATAGTAGGGTTTTCCAGAAGAAAAAGTAGAAGTAGAACCAGAAGTAGAAGTAGAAGGCGGAAATATGCCGTTTGACCGACAAGATGGCGTCTGTTACAATCTGGATCGGCTGTGATGTCACATGCAAGATCTCTATTGTCCTGTTGTTCCTTGTTGGACAATCCACAGCCTGGTAAAAAGCAGCCAAAGTAGAGTCCAAAGTAGCGTGATTAAAGTCCCCAGGAATTATCATAAATGCCTCAGGGTGCTGTGTCTGCAGCCTTGCTGTGACAGAGTGAATCCTCTCACATGCAGCAGCTGCGTCTGCCCTCGGAGGGATGTAAACACAGATGGTGATCACGTGACTGAACTCCCTCGGCAGATAATATGGCCGCAGGCTAACGGCTAGCAGCTCCAAGTCCGGGCAACATAAAACTGTCTTTACGGAGATATGTCCCAGGTTACACCAGCGGTTGTTAACATAAATGATGAGTCCCCCACCTTTGCTTTTCCCACGTGTTAGTGTCTCTGTCGGCTCTCACAGCAGTGAATCCCCGCAGGTCCACGTTAGCATCCGGTACAAGGTGTGTTAGCCATGTCTCCGTAAAGATAAATAAGCTGCTCTCCCGGTAAATCCGCTGGTTGTTCAGAGTGGAAAGCTCGTCGACTTTATTCGGCAGCGAGTTCACATTCCCCATGATAACGGAGGGAATGGATGGTTTGTAGCGCCGCCGGTTGTCTGCTAGCCTAGCCTTTAGCTTAGCTCCAGCTTTGCAGCCCCTGGGTTTCCTCCTCAGCTCGGCCGGGATAGGGTGTCGTATCCCGGCTCGTCCCATTGTTTTCAGGGCCAGCAGCTCCTCTCTCAAATAAGTGAGAAAACTGGCTCCTGGTTGCATCTTAAAGTTAAATATATCCATGTTATATAGTAAAACACACTATGTCTTCGTAAGAAGAGTAAGAAAGTAAAAAAAGGTGGAAAAAAGAGGTTTAAAGAACTAAAAACTACAGAGCTACTGGAGAGGCAGCCGTCTCACACAGCACCCAAACACAAGTAAGCTGTGCAGCAATAACTGCAACTAAACGTTTCCGATAACTGTTGATCAGTCCTGCACACTGGCTTGGAAGAATTTTAGCCCATTCCTCCGTACAGAACAGCTTCAACTCTGGGATGTTGGTGGGTTTCCTCACATGAACTGCTCGCTTCAGGTCGTTCCACAACATTTCCACTGGATTAAGGTCAGGACTTTGACTTGGCCATTCCAAAACATTAACTTTATTCTTCTTTAACCATTCTTTGGTAGAACGACTTGTGTGCTTAGGGTCATTGTCTTGCTGCATGACCCACCTTCTCTTGAGATTCAATTCATGGACAGATGTCCTGACATTTTCTTTTAGAATTTGCTGGTATAATTCAGAATTCATTGTTCCATCAATGATGGCAAGCCGTCCTGGCCCAGATGCAGCAAAACAGGCCCAAACCATGATACTACCACCATCATGTTCCACAGATGGGATAAGGTTCTTATGTTGGAATGCAGTGTTCTCCTTTCTCCAAACATAATGCTTCTCATTTAAACCAAAAAGTTATATTTTGGTCTCATCCGTCCACAAAACATTTTTCCAATAGCCTTCTGGCTTGTCCATGTGATCTTTAGCAAACTGCAGAGGAGCAGCAATGTTCTTTTTGGAGAGCAGCGGCTTTCTCCTTGCAACCCTGGCATGCACACCATTGTTGTTCAGTGTTCTCCTGATGGTGGACTCATGAACATTAACATTAGCCAATGTGAGAGAGGCCTTCGGTTGCTTAGAAGTTACCCTGGGGTCCTTTGTGACCTCGCCAACTCTTACACGCCTTGCTCTTGGAGTGATCTTTGTTGGTCGACCACTCCTGGGGAGGGTAACAATGGTCTTGAATTTCCTCCATTTGTACACAATCTGTCTGACTGTGGATTGCTGGAGTCCAAACTCTTTAGAGATGGTTTTGTAACCTTTTCCAGCCTGGTGAGCATCAACAACGCTTTTTCTGAGGTCTTCAGAAATCTCCTTTATTCGTGCCATGATACACTTCCACAAACATGTGTTGTGAAGATCAGACTTTGATAGATCTCTGTTCTTTAAATAAAACAGGGTGCCCACTCACACCTGATTGCCATCCCATTGATTGAAATCACCTGACTGTAATTTCACCTTCAAATTAACTGCTAATCCTAGAGGTTCACATACTTTTGCCACTCACAGATATGTAATATTGGATCATTTTCCTCAATAAATAAATGACCAAGTCTAATATTTTTGTCTCATTTGTTTAACTGGGTTCTCTTTATCTACTTTTAGGACTTGTGTGAAAATCTGATGATGTTTTAGGTCATATTTATGCAGAAATATAGAAAATTCTAAAGGGCTCACAAACTTTCAAGTCCCACTGTATTCGTCCGAGACAACAAAACATTGGCTGTGATCTCTGGGTAGGAGGGGCATATTCTCTCTCCCTTGTCAATCACTATGACCCTAGCCAATCGACACAAGTCATTTTTTAGCTTCATGTGTCTCAGAGGAATCATGTGTTTGCCTTCACCTGATGATGTTGTCCGGTGGGTGGGAACTGGCCAAGACCAAATTTGGGAGCAAATCTGGAGAAAGAAATGACCATCTTTTTTCCTCCACAGGATACATTGAGCAAGGTCTGCTGGTAAAAGACTTGGCTAAGTTGAGAGACAACTACATTTACACGCTGCAGTTTAAACTGGATGTGCTGTCCATCCTGCCAACAGAGCTGCTCTTCTTCATCACAGGGTACATACCCCAACTTCGCTTCAATCGCCTGCTCCACTTCTCACGCATGTTCGAGTTCTTTGATCGCACCGAGACACGCACCAACTACCCCAATGCCTTCCGCATTTGCAACCTCGTCCTCTACATCCTAGTCATCATCCACTGGAACGCGTGCATCTATTACGCCATTTCCAAGGCCCTGGGGCTCAGCTCGGATACATGGGTGTATTCTGCCGAGAACGAAACACTCGCCTTCTGCTATGTGTACTGCTTCTACTGGTCCACGCTAACATTGACCACCATCGGTGAAATGCCCCCTCCAGTGAAGGATGAGGAGTACGTCTTTGTCGTTTTTGACTTCCTGGTAGGTGTGCTGATCTTCGCCACCATCGTTGGTAATGTGGGTTCCATGATTGCCAACATGAACGCGACAAGGGCTGAGTTCCAGGCACGCATCGACGCCATCAAGCACTACATGCACTTCCGCAAGGTCAACCGCACCCTCGAGACGCGTGTCATCAAGTGGTTCGATTACCTCTGGACCAACAAGAAAGCCGTGGATGAGCAGGAGGTGCTGAAGAACCTTCCGGATAAGCTGAGGGCCGAAATCGCTATCAACGTCCACCTGGAGACACTGAAGAAAGTCCGTATTTTTCAGGACTGTGAAGCTGGACTACTGGTGGAGCTGGTTCTGAAACTCCGCCCTCAAGTGTACAGTCCTGGGGACTACATCTGCAGGAAGGGTGATATTGGGAAGGAAATGTACATCATCAAAGAGGGGCAGCTAGCTGTGGTCGCGGATGATGGCGTCACGCAATTCGCATTGCTAACCGCTGGCGGTTGTTTCGGCGAAATTAGCATCCTCAACATTCAAGGTAGCAAGATGGGCAACCGGCGCACGGCTAACATACGTAGTATTGGCTACTCTGACCTCTTCTGCCTCTCAAAAAATGACCTAATGGAGGCTGTGATTGAATATCCAGATGCTCAGAAGGTTCTGGAAGAGCGCGGAAAGGAAATCCTGAGAAAGCAGGGCCTCTTGGATGAGAGCGTATCATCTGGAGGGCTAGGCGTCGTAGACACAGAGGACAGAGTGGAACGCTTGGATGCGTCTCTGGATATCCTGCAGACACGATTCGCTCGCTTATTAGGGGAATTCACAAGCACGCAGCGTCATCTCAAACAACGAATCACAGCACTCGAGAGGCAGCTGTGTCACACGGGACTCGGGCTGCTGTCGGACAATGAGGCGGAAACCGAACACGCCAGTGTTCCGAAACACCTACATACACAAGCAGATATACACACGCTACCCGAAACACACACACAGACTTCAGATGAACCGAACTCTGAAGAGGAAAAGTAAATCAGCTGTCAAACTGTTTTGCTACATATTGTAATGAAGCTCAATATTTTTACTTTTTACCCTTTGTATGTACTGCATGTGTTTGTGTGAATGTGTATTTGTATATACACTCACTGGCCCCTTTATTAGAAACACCCCTACACCCACCTGCTGTTTGATGCAGTTCTCTAATCAGCCGATCCCTTGACAGCAGCACAATGCGTAAACTCACGCAGATACAAATCAAGAGCTTCAGTTAACATTCACGAAGTTCAAACATCAGAATGGGGAAAATTGTGATTTCACCGTGAAGTGTGACTTTCTTTTACTGTGGCATGGGTGTTGGTTTGAGCCAGATGGACTGGTTCGAGTATTTCAGAAACTGCTGATATTCCTGGGGTTTTCACGCACAACAGCCTCGAGAATTCAAGAAAAAACACTGAGTGAGTGAGCGACAGTTCTGTGGGTGGAAACAAACACCTTGCTGATAAGAGAGGTCAGAGGAAAATGGACAGGTTGGTTTGAGCTGCCAGGAAGGATATAGTAACTCATATAATCACTCTTTACAACCGTGGTGAGCGGAAAAGCATCTCAGCATGCAACAGCTCTGACTAAGAGATTCAGTTTTGAAACCAGATGTGTGTCGTAGCTCAAATACTGGGGTATGTTGCTCTTTGCCCATGTTACAAGTGAATGATTCACACCATACTGGAAATGTTCTGAAATTAACTGTCTCATCTTTTGCCTCATGTCTGAAACCATTTATGAAATCAACAAGCAAGTTCTATATGTTCATAATAAAGCATGCGTAAATGACAAACTACCTGAATCTGATTTCTTAAGAGAATTTGAATGGAATTTCAAGGCTTTTCATGAATGTTATGCAGTATAAAAGATGCACTGGTTTAATGTTGTTACAGCTGTGTTAAAACCTACAGAGTAAATGTAGCATCGTGAACAACACTGGGCTGCAGTCAGTGTTCCAGTTTATCCCAAAGGCTATCAATCACTTTATTCCCGTGCAGCCACGCCTTCTTACCAGACGTAAACAAAGTACCCAACTTCATGATTTAAGTCAAAGTCCAGATCCCGCTGGTCAAATGTGACTCTGATACAAGTGAAAGTTCTCCAGTCAAATGTTTACTTAAGTTAAAGTACTGAAGTACTTGCTTTTAAAAATACTTAAGTATTAAAAGTACATTTTCTGTCAGCGCATTGTTGTATTATTGCCACAACGCTTACAAAACCTAACGCTGTTACCAAAGACAGAAATGTGAATTCACAAAATGAGCGCATGCTGTGCATCATGGTGGTTTAATGTTAAGCTAGCTAGTCAGTGAAGCTCCACCTGACATGCAAGCAAACTTTTCAAACTCAAAATCATATTGAGTATCTAACGCTACTAGAAAAGAAACATTTCGACATTCTGTTTATTTGGCAAGATTATGCTCAAACATATTTCTGAAAGGACTTCAGATAAGTTAACATTATTCATGTTAGCGTAACTCTGTTTTTACATGCTAACTAACAGTGTCCAAAGTTAACTAGCTATGTGTTAACGCTAGCCGTGGACAAGGCGGCGGCAACTTGGCAGGCAAATCCATATAAAGTCATTTGACTAACCAGACTGCACAGCTACATTTGCAATGTTATCGCTGGCTCTAAAAGCACAGACAACTTCATTGCAAGCTTTCTCCTGGAATAAAACGTTTAGATCCCTCAATATGTTTCCGCAGGTCGGACGGCAAGTTTTTGTAGGCCGTGATGTGGTTTGATTTCGGCAAACAAAGCAAACATTTAAAACGAAATGTATCTTTAATCCTTTCAGAAAACTGAAACATCGGTTCTAGGTATGGCCATGCGTACGTGCGTGTGTTCCCCAGAAGAACTGCCTCCTTCCATTCTGCCATTAACTGATTGTGTTAAATAACTGTGGCAGCGGAGGCGTGGTCAAGCGTCAGTCTGTGAATGGAGGGCGGAGTCAGGGAAGGTAAGTGGCAGAATCACTGCACCTGACGTGAATTAATCTGTGTTTGTGTGTCTCCTCCAGTGACCGCACCCTATAAAAGGAGAGAGAGAGCAGAGAAAGGGGGCTCTCCCCAACGCCTCGTCTTGCACCAGATTGAGGTCTGATTACAGCCGGGGTCCACCAAAGCCTGATACGTATCCCCTTGGATACTCACCGGTATGCGATACGCTCCAGCCCGATCGAGGTCACGCACGTCAGAGATCTGGACCACCACGCACACCTCCATCGCCGAGCACTGATGCTGGAGGTGCCCCAGCTCCCTGCAGCGCCAGCAAACCGGCCCAGGCTTTCTCTCTGCACCGGTGTTCCGGAGCTCATTCACCTGAGGGGAGGAAGACACAGACACGGAAGTAGGAAACGGTAGGGCACCGCGGGTGCGGCGGGCCGGCTGGGGTGGAGCCGGCCCCCGCCTCCGCAGTGGGGGAATGGGGCGAGGACGAGGAACAGAAGGGGAGCGAGAGAGAGAGAAAAGAGAGGAGAAGAGGAGACATGCTGTCCTGCCGTCGGAACAGCCGCCATATGGTCCTCTGCCAGCATGATGACCTGATCCAGCGACGCCGGGCGACGGCACTGGATCTACTCTGCTGTTCTTTCCGGAAGTCGGGAGATGAATTGCTCCAGCGCCACCAGGTCGACGAGTCCCTCGGTGTCGCGGTTGTCAGCCCTCAGCCACTGCCGGCAGGCGTCCCGGAGTTGCTGGCCAAACGTGAACAGCCGGCCGACCTCCTCCAGGAGCAGCGTGCGGAAGCGCTGTCGTTGCTGCTCCGAGGTGCGCCCCACGCGTTGGAGGACGGCTCTGCGGAGGTCGGCATAGACCAGCTGGCTGTTGGTGGGGAGTTGTAGCGCGGCCAGCTGCGCCTCGCCCGTTAGCAGGGGGAGGAGGCACGCTGCGTGCTGTTCCACCGGCCAACCCCACGCCTCTGCTGCCTGCTCAAAAAGAGCAAGGAAGGCTTCGGGGTCGTCCTGAGGAGGTGCCGGAATGCCTGGCGATCTTCCTGCTGCGCCAGCACCAGGGCTTCAAACCGTTGTTCCTGCTCCTTCCGGAGAGCGACCAGCGCCTGGTGCTGGCTCTGTTAGGCCGTGGCAAGGGCATGGACCAGGTCCTTGAAGGGGGAGGACTCCATGGGGCTGTTCTCTTCTGTACTCCGTCCCGGGTTTCGGCACCACTGTAAGAATTATTGAAGGTCGGTGGAGCACAGAAGCACGGCAAGCCAGAAATGAGTTACAAAAACTTTTTATTCTCGCTTTTCAGCTTTCCCTTTCACACTCTCCCAGTCAGACACGCACACACACAAGTGTCCAGGTTGGGGAGAGCTCCCTTTCTCTGCTCTCTCTCTCCTTTTATAGGGTGCGGTCACTGAGGGAGACACACAAACACAGGTTAATTCACGTCAGGTGCAGTGATTCTGCCACTTACCTTCCCTGACTCTGCCCTCCATTCACAGACTGCCGCTTGACCACGCCCCCGCTGCCACAATAACGCTGCTGAGAAATAAGTGAACTTGATTTTATCCAGTCTATGGACGTGACGTGACCCTAGTGATTACTGATCGGCTCTCAGTGTCACCTGCGAAAAACCAATCACGTTTTAGAAAAGAAAAGAAAAAACATCCAGTTTCAAAGCTGCTTCATAGTAACGAGTAACGAGGACCTTGACAGAAATGTAGTGGAGTGAAAAGTACGATATTTGTCTTTCAAATGTAATGAAGTTAAAGTCATAAGTTTCCAAAAAAATATAACACTCAAGTAAAGTACAGATACTCAAAGTGTACTTAAGTACAGAACTCAAGTAAGCATACTTTGTTACTGTCCATCTCTGCTTCTTATAATACAGTAGAATAGCATATTAAAATCTGGAAGAAAATAAAACGTACAGATATCAGCATCGGGAAGACTAACTGTTTGAATTAGACACTGGAGATGGAAAGACGGTTTCGATTTGAAAAGTGACATGGAATGCACAAATGTGTCTTACTGCAGCTGTCGTGGAAACTCTCAAAACTTAAACTCTCCAAGCAAAAATGATTCAAAGTCCAAGAGGTTGCAGAAAAGTTGAGACTTTTATTAAATCAATTAATAAAAGCCGAGTTCGGTCTGCAGAGTGAACCGACTCAAAATCACAAAGTTCTCATTTTATACTGTCTCAAAAAAAAAAACACAGCGTATACAAATAATTTAATTGGTTACCATGTCACGTCATACCACTTCAACATTTTCTGTTGGACGGTACATCTCACACTTCTCATATTTTGTATCAACCGAGCCAAATTTTCCAGGATGAATGGTCAATTCAGGAAGAATCAAAACATATGATAAGAAGTGATATGTCATGAACAACACAGTATTCAGAGCGTACAATGACAGTTCAAAATGACTGGAGTCAAATCAAGTTAAAGATTGATACAGGCTGCAGGTGCAAACGAGCACAACACTCATGGCCTTGGCCAGTCTACCACACCATCCATCCATTACAGTGGGGCAAAAAAGTATTTTGTCAGCCACCAATTGTGCAAGTTCTCCCACTTAAAAAGATGAGAGAGGCCTGTAATTTTCATCATGGGTACACTTCAACTATGAGAGACAGAATTGGGGAAAGAATCCAGGAAATCACATTGTAGGATTTTTAATGAATTAATTGGTAAATTCCTCAGTAAAATAAGTATTTGGTCACCTACAAACAAGCAAGATTTCTGGCTCTCACAGACCTGTAACAACTTCTTTAAGAGGCTCCTCTGTCCTAGCCTGGGCCCGCCCATCCTAAGCGTGACGCAACACGAGGGCCTGTTCCGAGCTTAGTGCCCTGTCACACTACGACGTTCTCACCAGCGTTCGAGTAACGTGTTGCGAAACGCAGAGGAACGTCGAGAACGTTAGAAAAAAGTTACAAGAAAGTTAGACGAGCGTCGGCAAACGTTGGGGAATGTAGAGGGACGTCGGCGAACGCTGAGGGTGAAAAATAGTTTTGGGTGTGCACAAAAATTCAGGACGTTCTATCAAAACGCTACTTACACGTTAGAGGAACGTTACACGAAAGTTTGCGGGCGTTACTCGAACGTTACTCGAAAGTCAGGACGTTCCCTGGACGCTAGGCGGACGCCGGCCCATCAGGGTCGAGTGTCCAGCGCGTGCCTAGCGCTTGGGTAACGCTTGCCTAACGCCTGTGTAACGTCCATCGAACGTCTGTCCAGCGTGTCGCCAACGTTTTTCAGCATTCGTCAGCGTTCGCCGAGCGTTCTTAACGCTCATGTAACGCTCTTTCAACATCTTTCTAACGTCTGTCAGCGTTCTGAATTTTTCCAGCGTCTGTGTAACGTCCATGTAGCATCCTTGTAACGCGCCTGTAACCTACTGGTAGCGTTCAGGAGCATTTGGCAGGCACTTGCCAGAAATATATTTAAAAGGGGCTTGCAGAGGCCACCGACAGTCCTGTTGGAACTTTCACAGAGTGAAGACTTCAGAACAATGACAGACCAAGAGAAACACCAGTATGCTGTTGCTGCTCTCATGCATCACAACAACCTCCTGCAGTTGGCATTGCACCAGGTTAAGATGTCCAAGGCAGAGTCAAAGAAGAAAAGGAAGAGGAGAGGGAGAAAGAGCTGGGTGAGACCCTGGATAGGAAGGCGACCACAGTTTGGTGTTTATGACAAGCTGATGGCTGAACTCCGAGCTGAAGACCAAGCCTCCTTCCACAACTTCCTGCGCATGCCAGCAGTGATGTTTGATGAGCTGAGACAGAGAGTTGGTCCCAGGATCACCAAGAAGGACACTCGCTTTAGACTGGCCCTCGACCCTGGTATGAAGCTGGCCCTGACTTTGCGACACCTTGCCTCTGGTGACAGCTATGCTTCGCAGAAGTTTGCCTGGAGAGTACCTCACAACACACAGTCACTGGTGGTCAGAGAGGTTTGCCATGCCATACTGGACGAGTACCTGGATGAGATGCTGACCTGCCCCAGTACGCCAGAAGAGTGGAAGGAAGTTGCTGACAGATTCTATCAGAGGTGGAACTTCCCCCATGTCCTGGGAGCACTAGATGGCAAGCATGTGGCCATTAGGTGTCCTGCAGAGAGTGGCTCCTTGTATTACAACTACAAGGGGTTCTATTCCATCGTGTTGCTGGCCCTTGTGGATTCTGACTACAAGTTCCTGTGGGCAGATCTTGGAGGCCTGGGATCAGCATCCGATGCCCAGATCTACAACTCCAGTGAGCTGAAACATGGAGCTGAAGAAGACCTGCTTGGGTTTCCACAGCCTATACCTCTCCCACAAGACACTACAGATGTTCCATACTTCTTCATTGGAGATGACGCCTTTGCCCTGAGAGCCTACATGATGAAGCCCTACAGTCTCCGTGGTCTATCACAGGAGGAGCGCATTTTCAACTACAGACTGTCGAGAGCCAGGAGGGTCGTGGAGAACGCCTTTGGGATCCTTGCCAACAGGTTCCAGGTGATTCTTGGCACTATGCAGCACAAGCCAGAGACTGTGAAGCTGATAGTGAAGACCTGCTTGGTCCTTCACAACTTGATGAGGGTCAGATATCCAACACTGCAGAACCAACAGCTGGACCAGCCAGAAGGTCCAGAAGAAGACTTTGTGCCTGGTGCCTGGAGAGATGGCTTCAATATGGAAGACACACAGGTTGTTGCAGGCCCCAACACTGCGACCAAAGAAGCCAAGAAGCAGAGGAACCTCATCAAGCACTGGGTCAACTCCTCAGCTGGGGCACTGGACTGGCAGGACAGGATGGTGTAGACCTGGACCCTAGTGTTGCAATGCAGAATGGACTTAATATAGACTATACTTTTTGGTAGACACAATTTTTAGAAACTGAAATATTGTATGTGTAACTTACTTACAATGACTTATTTGTCGATAACAGTAATAATAAAAGTAATTGTGTGTGTCATTTCGAAGTAATTATTTTTACTGATCGCCCTACTTTTTTAGCCAATCTGTTCTAGGCATGATCTCTTTTTCAATTATTTATTTTACTGAGTTCCCGGTCAACCCCTTTTCACGTAACCAAACGTATAAAACAGTATTAATAAATGTCATAGTTTTATTTTGTATTGTTTTATTCTTTTTCATTTTTTTAACTTTATTTTTTTTTTGGGATTTTGTATTTTTTTATTATATTTTTTATTTTATTTTATATTTTACTTTTTTTTTTATTTTAAAATAAAAAGTAAACTAAAAAATAAAATAAAAAATAACATAAAATAAAATAAAACAGATAAAATAAAAGAAAAATATAAAATAAAACATATACAATAAAAGAAAAATATAAAATAAAACATATACAATAAAAGAAAAATATAAAATAAAACATATACAATAAAAGAAAAATATAAAATAAAAAATATATTTTACTTTTTATTTTATTTTTTATTTTATCTTTTATTTTATATTTTATTGTATATTTTTTATTTTACCTTTTATTTTTTATTTTATCTTTTATTTTATTTTATAATTTTTTTTTACTTATTTTATTTTTTATTTTTTTTTTCCATTATTTTTTTGGGGGGGACAATATTAAAAACAAGAAATTGAAAGTTTCACGCAAGAACCAGGCAAAGTTCAAACTATGTACAACATTTATTTACAGATTCCTAAACAAAAAGTTCTACGAGTCAGTCTCTGGGTCCACTGGTGGCTGTGGAGTGTTGAGCGTGTCAGTCAGAGAGGTAGCCGTGGACGGGGTGGCAACTGGACCTGGACTGTCCAGGGTGCTGAACAAGTCGCTGACACTGGCTGCTGTAGACACTCCGGTGGGGAACACGGTAACGTCCGTGGCGGCACAAGTGACAACCAGGGCTGGAGAGCTGCTGCCTTGGTTGCTCTGGTCCATGGTGTGTCTGGCAGAGCTGATGGCCGTAGAGACGGAGGCATGGGTGGTGGCTGGTGCTGTCAGCGTGTGGAAGACGGGAGAGTTCCTACTCTGTTGCTGGAAGAACCTCTGTGGCTGGTAGTAGGAGTGAGGCTGCTGGAAGGACGAGTGAGGCTGCTGGAAGGACGAGTGAGGCTGCTGGAAGGACGAGTGAGGCTGCTGGAAGGACGAGTGAGGCTGCTGGAAGGACGAGTGAGGCTGCTGGAAGGACGAGTGAGGCTGCTGCTGGTGGTATCTGGCCATCCACTCCCTGGTCTGTGACTGCCAAGGAGTGCCAGTGGGCGGGTTGTCATGCCACTGGCTAGGGTCCGGCTGAAACATGTCGCTCTGGGCTTGCCTGGTGGTTGTGATGCCAGGAGGGGGGGCCGACCGACATGTAGCTGAGAAGGTAGGCAGGTCCTCCTCTTCCTCTTCAGTGTCTTCATCCATCAGCCGCGTGAGGATCATGTTGATACTGGCCCTGGCCTTCTTGAACTTCCGGCTCGACATTGTGAGAAGGCTGTCCCTCACGTAGTTCGCAAAGGTTGACTCAGGGGTCACTGCTGGAGGCTGGAACAAACCCTTGAGTATAGCCTCTGACTCCTTGACCTTCTCCTGCAGGGTAGCCAACACGTCATCCTCAGTGGTGGTATCCTCATCCTGTCCAGATCGTCCGGGCCTCTTGGAACTGCTGCTGCTGGAGGCTGCTGTGGCAGGTGTGGAAGATCTGGAAGGTATGGCAGCACACTCCGTGATAGAAGGTCCAGATACCGGTAAATCCTCCTGGACAGTTGCTGCAGCTGAGGCTCTGCTGGGTAGGATGGGCTTGGCTGGCTCCGGTCTGTGTCGCACTACCTCCTGCAGGAACCTGAAGTTGTTGAGCACCCACTCGTCCCTCTCTGTTCTTCTTGGGGCACCGTCACCGCTCTTGTGTTTCAGGAGTCTGGTGTTCTTATCCCGCAGTGACCGGAACCAGCCCTTCAAGTGCTTCACCGTCTTCTGCATCTTCTCTGCCTGGGCCTCCCACAACTTCTCCTTGTTTGTGATCTTGTGGTAAGCCTGGAGCTTAGAGTCCCACAATGTCCGGTTCTCTTGTAACCACTCGACCATGATGGCCTCATCAGATTCAGAGAGGCTGTAATTTATCCTGTCACTCTTCTTCCTCTTGCCTCTGTCCTGTGAGGAGGCTGCTGACAAGCTTCTGGAGGAGGAGGAGGAGGAGCAGCTAGACCCTGGAGACCCTGGAGAGGCTGGAGATGGCGACTGGGACCTGGAGGGGGTGATTGTTGCCCTCTTGTTCTTCGGCTGCTTCTGCTGCTGGCTGCCTGCTGGCTGGCTGTCAGCCTCGCTTTCAACAGGAGGGGGATGGACCTCTGCAGTGATGGAAACAACCTCCTGGCTGGGAGAGGATGCTGCTCGTTGGCCCCTGCTGCTGCCCCGACCTCTGCTGCTGGCCCTCTTGCTCTTGGGAGGCATACTTCTTTTCTTTCGTTCGTTCTTCGTTTTGCGATGTTGACTGCGCGGTGGTTGAAATGGAAGTGATGCACTCTGGCCAAAAGCCCCCCCTTTTATACTGCGCGTCCAGCCGCAGGTTGGCGAAACGTCACAGGAACGTCACACAAACGCTCCACGCGTTACTCGAACGCTACAGGAACGCTAGGCAGACGCTGTGGAAACGTCGAGAACGTCAGCTAGACGCTGGACAAACGTCGAGAACGTTACCTGGACGCAAGGCAGACGCTACCCAAACGCTATGATAACGCTATCAAAGCGCTGTGGACGCTATGAGAACGCTAGGTTTTGCTGCTATTTTGGACCACAAACGTCGCCTGACACTGAGGGAACGTTGGCTGAGCGTTACCCAAGCGTTACAAGAACGTTACAACATCGTTGACCTAGAAACTTAATTTGAAGAACGTCGACGTTCCCCGGCGTTTCTCAAATTTTTAAAAACGCAACCAAACGTCGAACAAAACGCTATAGTGTGACAGGGCCCTTAGTCTGTTAGGACTGGGACTGTTTTGGCCTCTAGAGGCCGCTGTTATTTCCTGTTTTTTGTCTATGTTTGTTTTGGCCTCTAGAGGTCACCACTGTGTCCTGTGTTTTGGGTTGGTGTTGATTGCCTGTTTTCATTAGTGTCACCTGTTTCCAATTTAGTTTGTGTATTTATACCCCCTGAGTTCAGTCCTCTTGTCACGGAGTCTTTGTGCTGTTATGTTTAAGCTCCAGTTACCTCTGTTCCGATTTCCTCGTCCTTGTGTTCTTTGTATTTTTGCTTTCTTTTGGACTTTGTGGATTTTGTTTTTTGACTTTGTGAATCTTCTGAGCGTTTGGTACTTTTGCCTTTTCTTTTCTAGTTTTTTGGCTTTTGTATTGACTTTTGAACTTTTGGATTTTTTATTTTTTCCCTTAAGATCTTCTGAGCGTTTTGGATTATACTTTTTGGATTTTTTGTAAATATTGTAAATAAACCTTTTGATACTTTTTCTACTTCCGCCTCACGCCTCTGCATTTGAGTCATCCCCCTGGTGGCCTAGTGGGGGTTTGCTGGATTATCACAGCGAACCAGGTTCGAATCCCAGCAAAACCCTAACATAGTCTGGCCTGGCAGGCTATCTACAGCATTTCCAAGCTCCCGAAAAATCGGGAACCAATCAACTTTGAGCATCTCCAACGGCCCTGGGTAGAGGCATGTTCAAGGCAGTGACGTAGTAGAACTGCGACCGGAAGCCATAGATTGTTTACAGAATCTATGCCGGAAGCGCTTCATTCACATCACGAACATGGAGCAGCGGCAAGCCTTTGACACAGCAGTAGATGCTGTATTGAAAGCATTCAACGGGAAGTTCTCATTGAAAATGGAGCAAAGAGCAGCCCTGGAGGTATTTATTGAAAGGAAGGCCCTTTTCGCCTTGCTCCCGACCGGCTTCGGTAAGAGTTTAATCTACCAGTTAGCCCCGTCGCGTCGCATACGTCAGAGGAAAGAGTGATGTGATTGGTTTAAGCTTCGTCACAGCCTTTTCTGGCTTCGACCAGTAGCAAACTGAGGCATTTCAGGGAGGCGGGTCAACCACGAGCTCTGGGAAACGGTTTGGCTTAATAGCTTGGCCAGACCAAATGCTCGGAGAGCTATGAAGTCGCGTTAGCCAGACTACCTCTGTCCTCCACTCATTACCTGTATTAATGGCACCTGTTTGAACTCGTTATCAGTATAAAAGACACCTATCCACAACCTCAAACAGTCACACTCCAAACACCATTATGGCCAAGACCAAAGAGCTGTCAAAGGACACCAGAAACAAAATTGTAGACCTACACCAGGCTGGGAAGACTGAATCTGCAATAGGTAAGCAGCTTGGTGTGAAGAAATCAACTGTGGGAGCAATTATTAGAAAATGGAAGACATACAAGACCACTGATAATCTCCCTCGATCTGGGGCTCCACGCAAGATCTCACCCCGTGGGGTCAAAATGATCACAAGAACAGTGAGCAAAAATCCCAGAACCACACGGGGGGACCTAGTGAATGACCTGCAGAGAGCTGGGACCAAAGTAACAAAGGCTACCATCAGTAACACACTACGCCGCCAGGGACTCAAATCCTGCAGTGCCAGACGTGTCCCCCTGCTTAAGCCAGTACATGTCCAGGCCCGGCTGAAGTTTGCTAGAGAGCATTTGAATGATCCAGAAGAGGATTGGGAGAATGTCATATGGTCAGATGAAACCAAAATAGAACTTTTTGGTAAAAACTCAACTTGTTGTGTTTGGAGGAGAAAGAATGCTGAGTTGCATCCAAAGAACACCATACCTACTGTGAAGCATGGGGGTGGAAACATCATGCTTTGGGGCTGTTTTTCTGCAAAGGGACCAGGACAACTGATCCATGTAAAGGAAAGAATGAATGGGGCAATGTATCATGAGATTTTGAGTGAAAACCTCCTTCCATCAGCAAGGGCATTGAAGATGAAACGTGGCTGGGTCTTTCAGCATGACAATGATCCCAAACACACCGCCCGGGCAACGAAGGAGTGGCTTTGTAAGAAGCATTTCAAGGTCCTGGAGTGGCCTAGCCAGTCTCCAGATCTCAACCCCATAGAAAATCTTTGGAGGGAGTTGAAAGTCCATGTTGCCCAGCGACAGCCCCAAAACATCACTGCTCTAGAGGAGATCTGCATGGAGGAATGGGCCAAAATACCAGCAACAGTGTGTGAAAACCTTGTGAAGACTTACAGAAAACGTTTGACCTCTGTCATTGCCAACAAAGGGTATATAACAAAGTATGGAGATGAACTTTTGTTATTGACCAAATACTTATTTTCCACCATAATTTCCAAATAAATTCTTTAAAAATCAGACAATGTGATTTTCTGGATTTTTTTTCTCATTTTGCCTGTCATAGTTGAGGTATACCTATGATGAAAATTACAGGCCTCTCTCATCTTTTTAAGTGGGAGAACTTGCACAATTGGTGATTGACAATACTTTTTTGCCCCACTGTATCTGTAGCCGCTTATCCTGTTCTACAGGGTTGCGGGCGAGCTGGAGCCTATCCCAGCTGACTATGGGTGAGAGGCGGGGTACACCCTGGACAAGTCACCAGGTCATCGCAGGGCTGACACATAGACACAGACAACCATTCACACTCACATTCACACCTACGGTCAATTTAGAGTCACCAGTTAACCTAACCTGCATGTCTTTGGATTGTGGGGGAAACCGGAGCACCCGGAGGAAACCCATGCGGACACGGGGAGAACATGCAAACTCCGCACAGAAAGGCCCTCGCCGGCCACGGGGCTCGAACCTAGAACCTTTTTGCTGTGAGGCGACAGTGCTAACCACTACACCACAGTGGCGTGCACAGACATTTTAGGGGGCAAGTGCTCTGGGGGGAAAAAGGGCACTTTTTTGCACATGTGGAACACCTTATTATAAAAGTCTGAGATTTAACCCTCCTCTTGTGTTCATAATCATAGCAAAGTTTTGGGTATTTTTCTGTAGTTCCATCTTTAAAAAGTCTGATAAAGTCTGAAAGTCTGATCTTCCCGTCACTGACTTGAGTCTCAAGACTGTGTTTATTCACAGATTTCCGTGAGATAATCTTAAAATTTGTAACG
Organism: Neoarius graeffei; assembly: GCF_027579695.1. NCBI lineage: Eukaryota > Metazoa > Chordata > Actinopteri > Siluriformes > Ariidae > Neoarius > Neoarius graeffei. The sequence continues at coordinate 50,265,355 of NC_083596.1, forward strand.
AAATATACACACTCAATGGGCTCAACGGAGCTCTACTTTATTTGCATAATGGCGTGCATACTAGCATAACGTGATATTCTTAATCATGTTATAAAAACAGGTCGGAATTGATGGAGAGTGGGGTTGCCTCAATGGTTTAGGCTACATTTAAAATGTTGTTCAGTTTGTTTCTCCATATGGAAAGGGAGCAAATAAGCTGGCAAAGGCTGCCATGTGCAGTTGTTTCTGTATGCGACGGGCTACTTCACGACAAAATAATTACAGCTTGGGCTTAGAGGGCAAACAATACATTTTCACTCGATTCATGTGTTACCTGGCTGGTGGGGCAGGGGAAGAGCTGACTGACTGCCCGATGTGTTGTCTGCGCTACGACAAGGCCGTGGCTTCCAGGACGCTATGCTGCTGCAACCTCACATTGAATGCACTGCACGCTTGTTCACGTGACAGAGCAAGAGAGACAGAGGTCCGGTGTGTGTGCGGAGGGGGCACACATCAGGACATTATTTTCACACACGCTTTTAATGCTGCGGCTTTTCTAAAAGATCATGTCGACATTGGCCTCAGTAAACTGTAAAAAAAAAATTTCAAAAGGGCACTTTTTTGGACAGAGGGCAGAGGGGCAGGTGCTTGAGCACCACCTCGTGTCTATCTGTGCACGCCACTGCTACGCCACCGTGCCGCCCCTACCACACCATAGGATTAAAAAAAAGAAAATGCACATTGCAGCTTGTAACAATCCCTGATTCAGAATAACTTGATAAAATGTATTACGCTCGCATGTAAAACACTCCAGAATAAACAATTGCTTAATTCAACATGGTCTTGGCTTACTCATTACAACATATGATAACACTGCAGGTGCTAGAGTTAGAATAATACACTTTTTGAACAGGCCTGTGATTTAACAGAAAGCAATCGTCAGTAGAAACAAACAAACAATCTCAATGTCTTTACTGTATCTCATCTCATCTCATTATCTCTAGCCGCTTTATCCTTCTACAGGGTCGCAGGCAAGCTGGAGCCTATCCCAGCTGACTACAGGCGAAAGGCGGGGTACACCCTGGACAAGTCGCCAGGTCATCACAGGGCTGACACATAGACACAGACAACCATTCACACTCACATTCACACCTACGCTCAATTTAGAGTCACCAGTTAACCTAACCTGCATGTCTTTGGACTGTGGGGGAAACCGGAGCACCCGGAGGAAACCCACGCGGACACGGGGAGAACATGCAAACTCCACACAGAAAGGCCCTCGCCGGCCCCGGGGCTCGAACCCAGACCTTCTTGCTGTGAGGCGACAGCGCTAACCACTACACCACCATGCTGCCCCTAATCAATTCATTTTTTTTTAAATAATATAGGACAACAATGCAAAAAAAGGAGAAAAATCCAACCTTTAATTCAAGTGCATTTATTCAGTGGGGAAAAAAATCCCACATTAAGAAATAATTATTTTACATGAAATCATGTGTGCCACAATTATTGGCACCCCTGATGTTAATACTTTGTACAACTCTATTTTACCAACAAGACAGCACTTAATATTCTGCTATAACATTTCACAAGATGGGAGAATACAGAGAGAGGGATATTTGACCATTCCTCTTTGCACGATCTCTCTAAATCATCCAGAGTCCTGGGTCCTCTCCGATGCACTCTCCACTTCAGCTCACCCCACAGGTTTTCAATTGGGTTGAGGTCTGGGGACTGAGATGGCCATGGGAGGAGCTTGATTTGTGTCTGGTGAACCATTTTTGTGTAGATTTGGCCACATGTTTAGGGTCATTATCTTGCTGAAAGACCCAGTGATGACCCATCTTCAGCTTTCGGGCAGAGGCCACCAGATTTTGATTTAAAACGTCCTGGTATTTCAAAGAGTTCATGATGCCATGCACCCTAACAAGGTTCCCGGGGCCTTTGGAAGAGAAACAGGCCCACAGCATTACCGATCCTCCCCCATACTTCACAGTGGGCATGAGGTGCTTTTCTGCATACTCATCTTTTGTGATGTATTAGAGTGTTTGTTGCCAAAAAGCTCTATCTTGGTCTCATCTGACCAAAGCACACAGTCCCAGTTGAAGTCCCAGTACCGTTTAGCGAACTCCAGATGTTTACGTTTATGCTTGTAAGTGAGAAAAGGCTTTTTCCGTGCATGCCTCCCAAACAGCTTGTTGGCATGTAGATAGCACCTGATGGTTGTTATGGAGACTTTGTGACCCCAAGATGCTACTCTTTGATGCAATTCTCTAACAGTGAGCTTTGGAGAACATTTTACTTCTCTTCCCATCCTCTTTACTGTGTCTGGTGGCAAAATAAACTTGCATCCTCATCCAGGCTTGTTTGCCACTGTTCCAGTTGTTTTAAACTTCTTGATGATTCCTCTGGCTGTAGATATGGGCAGGTGTAGGCGTGTTCTCTTGTCTTTCCCATGTTCACAAGAGATAAGAGAAATAGGCCTCTGTGTCACATATTTATACCCCAGGGAAACAGAATGTAATGAATTACTAATTCCTAGATACTCTGATCAACCTTATAAATTACAGTAGAAATGACAGAAATGCTTCAATTACATTTATTTTCTAGGAATTGTTATGGGTGCGGGCGGCACGGTGGTGTAGTGGTTAGCGCTGTCGCCTCACAGCAAGAAGGTCCGGGTTCGAGCCCCGTGGCCGGCGAGGGCCTTTCTGTGTGGAGTTTGCATGTTCTCCCCGTGTCCGCGTGGGTTTCCTCCGGGTGCTCCGGTTTCCCCCACAGTCCAAAGACATGCAGGTTAGGTTAACTGGTGACTCTAAATTGAGCGTAGGTGTGAATGTGAGTGTGAATGGTTGTCTGTGTCTATGTGTCAGCCCTGTGATGACCTGGCGACTTGTCCAGGGTGTACCCCGCCTTTCGCCCGTAGTCAGCTGGGATAGGCTCCAGCTTGCCTGCGACCCTGTAGAACAGGATAAAGCGGTGAGAGATAATGAGATGAGATGTTATGGGTGCCAATAATTGTGGGGGGCGCTGTATATCAATGTTATAAACCACATTACTGCTTATGTGATTACATCAAGGGGTGTGTGTAAAAAAAACAAAAGTCCCTTCCCATGCAGCAGCACTGATCGCCGTAGCCCTCTGCCTCTCGCACGGCTAGGGTTACAGTGGGGGGCTAGTCCTCTGGTAACCATGAGAGTTTGACTCCTCACTTGCATCTGTATTGCAGCGTGCCTTGCCAGACAGCACTAGGTACCATTTTTACGATGGTCTTTGGTATGACCCGACCGTGAGTAGAACTCACGGTCTCCTGATTGAGAGGCGGACACGCCAACCACTAGGCCAACGCGTGGTTGTGTTGTGGTTATATATGAATTAAAATACAATCACCATAAACCAAATTATTGTTTATATGACGTCAAGGCGGCAGCACGGTGGTGTAGTGGTTAGTGCTGTCGCCTCACAGCAAGAAGGTCCGGGTTCGAGCCCCGTGGCCGGCGAGGGCCTTTCTGTGCGGAGTTTGCATGTTCTCCCCGTGTCCGCGTGGGTTTCCTCCGGGTGCTCCGGTTTCCCCCACAGTCCAAAGACATGCAGGTTAGGTTAACTGGTGACTCTAAATTGACCGTAGGTGTGAATGTGAGTGTGAATGGTTGTCTGTGTCTATGTGTCAGCCCTGTGATGACCTGGCGACTTGTCCAGGGTGTACCCCGCCTTTCGCCTGTAGTCAGCTGGGATAGGCTCCAGCTTGCCTGCGACCCTGTAGAACAGGATAAAGCGGCGAGAGATAATGAGATGAGATATTATGGGTGCCAATAATTGTGGAGGGTGCTGTATATCAACATTATAAACCACATTACTGCTTATGTGATTACATCAAAGGGTGTGTGTAAAAAAAAAAAAGTCTCTTCCCATGCGGCAGCACCGATCGCCGTAGCCCTCGGCCTTTTGCACGGCTAGGGTTACAGTGGGGGGCTAGTCCTCTGGTAACCATGAGAGTTTGACTCCTCACTTGCATCTGTATTGCCAGACAGCACTAGGTACTATTTTTACGATGGTCTTTGGTATGACCCGACCGTGAGTAGAACTCACGGTCTCCTGACTGAAAGGCGGACACGCTAACCACTAGGCCAACGCATGGTTGTGTTGTGGTTATATATGAATTAAAATACAATCACCATAAACCAAATTATTGTTTATATGACGTCAAGGCGGCGGCACGGTGGTGTAGTGGTTAGCACTGTCGCCTCACAGCAAGAAAGTCCAGGTTCGAGCCCCGTGGCCGGTGAGGGCCTTTCTGTGCGGAGTTTGCATGTTCTCCCCGTGTCCGCGTGGGTTTCCTCCGGGTGCTCCGGTTTCCCCCACAGTCCAAAGACATGCAGGTTAGGTTAACTGGTGACTCTAAATTGAGCGTGAGTGTGAATGGTTGTCTGTGTCTATGTGTCAGCCCTGTGATGACCTGGCGACTTGTCCAGGGTGTACCCCGCCTTTCGCCCGTAGTCAGCTGGGATAGGCTCCAGCTTGCCTGCGACCCTGTCGGACAGGATAAAGCGGCTAGAGATAATGAGATGAGATGAGATGAGATGACGTCAAGGCATGTGTGCATGGTTACATTAAGGGTATAAGATCACCGCACAGCCTGTCGGATTGGATGTGGGCGGAGAGAGATGTCACGCACTTCCCATATATGGGTGCTATGATAGACAAAGGGTTCTGTTTCGGGTTTGGATGGATCCTGGAGTTGTCCTTCCATGGTTCGATGTGGGTTGGGTTGGATATTCAAACTCTTTCGTCATGGACACATCAGGAGATGGGCGTGGCTAAATAACAAAACTGTACTGCAGACAGCCAGTGGGGGCGCTATACCTGTGTGACTTCTCTCTTTCAGGATGATAGATTCTCTGTCAGTGTTTTCTACAGTCGATAAGTAAAACGGTTACATTTTAAATTTATGGTTCTTTATAAACATATAAATGTGTGAACTATGCGGTTTATGTGAATGATACTTTTTGTCGATTAGTTTGTCCTGTAGTTTTATTAGCAGGAAGTGACGACAGCACGTCGAGCTCCGGTCGCCATTTTAATGCGCCGCGCGCAAACCGTCGCCGGCAAGATGGCGCCGTGTGTGTGTATGAAATTGTATAACAGGCTTGTTTGTGTCTCGCAGTTCGATTGAAAACGGACGATGGTTGCAGTTGTTTTTAAGTTTTATTAAAGCACAATCGACGGTGTAAGCGAACCTCAGACGGAGCGCAGGATGTCCGCCGAGGTGCTGAGGTAAGGGGCGGCGTTTATCGGCGAAAACAATTCGGTTAGCGTTAGCTTCACTGGCTAACCAAAATGAACGGGGTTTCTGTTGAGACGGGCGCGAGCTCGCTAGCTAGCCACATAGCTGCTAGATTAAGCTAATAAATATATAATTAATTAAACAAACGGCATTAGAAGATAGCAAAGCAACCAATCTTTTAGTTTTACTTTCATTGTTTGCGTTGTAGTTTTAGTAAACATTACACACGGTCATATTAATCAAATACGTGCATTGTTAACGTTAGCTTCCGAGCTAACACGAGATCTTTATAGACAAAGAATATTTTCAGCAGGCAGGTTAGCATTAGCCTTTAGCTAGTTAGGTAAATAGATACAGTATGGCTCGAGCTCAAATCACTCTTTTTTTTCATATCCTATATAGCTAGTGCACCTCTGTAGGGAATTCGGGTGTGTTTGGAAGCGCCCTCATTAAGGGTTGATTCGCATTTTATTTGGTCAGTGAGAAGAATTGAGGCAGAATGACAAATATATCATAAATTTATTAACAGAGACGCTTTTGATATAGGGCAAAATTTATGAAGTAATGTTTCAATCAAAATATTTCTAAAAGATCTTTTGGGTATTTTATTTGCACAGGGAGAGAAAATTGACAAAAGGACACACTTTCACCAGAACAGGAAGCTGGACAAGTCTTGTACTGTCCAAAAAGACATGTCCCTGAAGCCAGAGTTGGTGTGTTGGCCCTCAGTGTTATGGACATTAACACGAAGGCCTGTGTTGTGAAAAGTTTGAGAGATCCTCATTTTAATTTTATTGTTCACCAGATTTTTTTTTTCCATGACTCATCCTGTACCAGGCTTGCATTTATCCAATTAAATGTCCTCTAGAATGTATATATCCTGCCCACGGGGGTGTGTCTTACTCCATTTCTCAAGTCAAAAACTTTGGCAAAATGTTGTGTGAAATAGGATGCAATTTATTTTCCTTCGTAAACAGAAGCAGATGACTTGTGTATCTTTGTTAATGTTAGATCAGGGGTTCTCAACCTTTTGCAACCTGGGCCCCACCAAAGCTGGTTCATTGCAGTTGGGGGCCCCTTTTCTCGCCCCGCCCCATCCCCCCCCCCCCCCAAACACACTCACCCCCAGTGACGCCACCCGACCTACAGCACCTTATATTGACAGATAGATAGATAGCCCTGGGCTAGATTATTATTATTATTAGTAGTAGTAGTAGTAGTAGTAGCAGCAGTAGTAGCATTATCCATAGTAGACTAGCAGTAAGAAAACAACAAATTATTTGGGTAGAGCTGAAATGGGGAAAGCAAAAATACAGTGTGGGGTAGTAGTCTTTAAAGAGACTGTTTGGGTTTTGCGCTGTATCGATGGATTGATGATAGTAGACTAGCGAGAGTCGGCACGAGTTAACTCGGTAAGAAACCAGACTAGTGTGTGTGTGGCAAGCACTCACACGGTGGCCACGGTATGCAGACTCACTCACGTGACGTTTCGTCATGTTCGCGTCACGGGCTTAAAATAACCTACACACAAGATTTTATGATAGATTGATGATAGATTTTTTTTTTTAAAGATTTTTTTCACCTTTATTGGATAGGACAGTGTAGAGACAGGACAGGAAATGAGTGGGAGAGAGAGACGGGGAGGGATCGGGAAATGACCTCGGGTCGGAATCGAACCCGGGTCCCCGGATTTATGGTCTGGCGCCTTAGCCACCTGAGCCACGATGCCCCCAGGTTGATGATAGATTTTATAATAGTATTGATTTGTATGTAATAGTCCAATGTCCTGCATTTTGACATGGGTAAATGTGTTGCATCTGCTTAGCTACTATAGCCTGTTAGCCCCAGATTTTTTTTTTCCTCCATACATGAAGCCTACTCGCGACCCCCCTGGAGTACCTCCGCGTCCCACCAGGGGGGCGCGCCCCCCCGGTTGAGAACCACTGTGTTAGATTATTAATGATGCCTGAATATGCTAATTAGCCCATGCCTTTAAAGTGCATATTCTGGACCAATTTCCTGTTTATATAAAATATGAAAGTATGTCCCTTTACACACTCATCCGGTGGTGTAATGGTTAGCACGGTCGCCTCACAGCAAGAAGGTTCTGGGTTCGAGCCCCGTGGCCGGCAAGGGCCTTTCTGTGTTCTCCCCGTGTCCGCGTGGGTTTCCTCCGGGTGCTTCAGTTTCCCCCACAGTCCAAAGACATGCAGGTTAGGTTAATATGGGACAGCCTTGGCTGAGGTGCCCTTGAGTGAGGCACCAAGCTCCCAACTGCTCCCCAGGCGCTGTTGGCATGGCTGCCCACTGCTCTGGGTGTGTGTGCGCTCATTGCTCACGTGTGTGTTCACTGCTTCAGATGGGTTAAATGCAGAGAGGAAATTTCACAAGTGTGATGAATAAAGTTGTGCTTTCTTTCTTTGCTTTCTGCCTTTTATCCAGAAGGGTAATTTTGCACAAAGCCATCTGTCTACAGCATAAAAAAAAAATAAAATAACAAAATGCGCCTGGAAAAATCCCAAGGGAGACTGGAGCCAGATTTGTGACGTCACCTGCGGAAGCGCCAGCAGGCTGCGCAAGCTTTGCACGGTTTCAGTGCACAGCCTGTGTAGACCAAGCGCTCCCATTTCTCTCCCATTGTCCGGTCTTTTGGGAAATGATGAGTACTAATCCCATCAAGATTACTGTTGCTACACCTTCCTACGATACATCTGTTAACCATTTTAAGAATTAAGGCCAATTTATGCTGACAACCCAGTCCTCGCAGATGGTGTCTGCGTAGCGCCCCCCCCCTTCGCAGGCGCGCTGCGCGCACCTCCCAAAAATTGTGACCACCGCAGAAGCCTTGCAGACAGCGTGAAGATGGAGACACGAGTCTCCATCACGAGTCTCTTGCAGACACGAGTGAAGATGGAGCAGCACAAAGAGCGGTTGATCGAGGAAGTGAGGAAGTACGTACATCTATACGACTCCAGTTCTAGTCATCATAAGTAACCGGAGGATAAACACTCCACTAACCACACCCACCAACTACTCCTAGCAATTTCGCGACTTCGCGCCCCCTTGCGTTGTGGCGGTGAATAACATCGCTCACACCTATTGCTCCCCACTCAATGATAAATTACAGCTGTCTGCGAAAAGCTATCTGCGAAAGCCTTGTCGCAAGAGCATGCAGAGGCCCTTACGCGATGACGTTGAAGAAATTTGCAGAAAGCCACCAGGTCGTTTTCTCATAAACAAACCAGCACTGACGTAGGATTCAGAGGGAGGCGTCCCGCACGCGATGTCACGAAAATCAATGTTTGCCGGGAAATCCAAATGCCAAGTTTTTTCAGAGGTGGACCAATTCCCCTCAAATGGCTTGATTTCAACTGAATTTTTCTGGTATTGCGCAAGGTAAAAAAAAAATTGCAGAGGATGCAGACTGTTTCAGATATTTGACCAAAGTTTAATATAAAATAGAATTACATTGATCTTGCTCCTGAATTTACCCGTGATATGCACTTTAAGACACGGCTAGCTGGATGAGTGAACTGCAAAAGTGCTTCACAAACAGCAACCGTGAACCAGACTTTGCATTTGACCAATCAGTAATGAGCAATGCTGCTTGCTCTGCCCACAAGCAGGAAGGCAACACTTGTTACTTTGAATTTCTGATCTCCAGCTGTGAAATAGTGAAAGTGCCCTTACAGTGTGGAATTCCTCCATGGAAATTTGAGTTTCCTCAGCACTTAAGTTCAGCGCATGACGTCGTGTCATCATGGTCGCGCATACGGTCAACCATGAATAAAACATCGCTTCAACTTTGAGTTGTAGTATTTGCTACGTCCAAGATTAGACCCTGTGGTATGACAAGTTATTTTTTGAAAAATACATTCTTTAACAAGGTCGCTTGGAGGAGATTAGGATGGTGAACGAGTTATAACGTCATGTCTTCAAGCCGTGAAGACTTCTTTCCTCATTTCCGACCATCTTCGTGTCCATTTGAGAAGAACTCTTGTGGAAAGCTCTATCTGTGGACATGTCTGAACCTCCTGGCAGAGGCAACCAGGTTTCTGAGCTGGGGTATCTGGGTGCTGGATGTTATATTGATATTGTGATCAAATGTTCTGGAATACACTTTTTCTCCTGAGCAATTGATGATATCTTTATCTCACTTGCTATGGAGTAAGCTGGGCAAGGTATTATTTTCGGTCAGGGGTGGTTAATAAATGGTATTACAGGAAAAAGGCTGGCTCAATCTTCATGAAACTTTCAGGATGGATGGGCATTGGTCTCAAATAGAACCTCCAACATCTTGAGGGTCGTTTGTCAAGGTCACCAAAAAGGTCAATATTGTTTGCACATACGTGTTCCGATTAAAATGGCCAGTGAGTGTATACAATTCGGTTCACCATTTGGAAAAAAAATGGAGCAGACTAAAGAAATCACTTTCAGACATGTTTATGCTTATTACCGAGAGAAAGTGCGTTCCACTGAGCTCTAGTGTCGGGCCATTTCCGGGAAATAAGAGTTTGGGTCATGGCGACAGCGTGTGCATGTCGGCCTTGGTTCCGAGGTTTCAGTTTCGAAAACTGTAAGAGTAGAATATTATAAAGTACAGACACCTGGTATATTTAACTTCTGTGGTTTTTTTTTTTTTTTAAATTGCTTATTTTTGGACTACGCTTCATTTTTGTGGCTACTGCCCCATAGAGTAAATATGTGCTACATTTACTGTCTGGACATGGGATCAGAAAACTATTTTATTTATAAGCAGTAGCCACATGGACCCATGGGGGGGGATATATATATATATATATATATATATATATATATATATATATATATATATATATAAAAAATTAATTAGGGCTGTAACAATATGCGTATTGCGATATACAGAGCCACGATCTGTGTCGCGATACAAGAAGGCAGAATCGCGGTACACCCTTTCAAACTTCTCCTCAGCCGAAAAACAGAGGTGCTTCCAAACTTCAATTTATGAATACTTTTACTTTTTATTTAAATTGCATTTTAAACTTACTTAAATTACTTTTATTTTTTATATCTATTAGTAAGTCGTTTTTTCGCCGACCTGCGACAATCTTCTGCGAGTCACGCAACGTCCACACTCGCCACTGGCAGAGCATTCATTTCTTTTAAGCGGTCGCCATTCTGGTTGCAACGCGGGGAGCGAATCTGTAAACAAGCAGCTCATTGGCTGGCTAGGTGTGCCACAAGCCAATCACAATCACTTGACCGGAAAGGCATGCAGTGTTGCCAGATTGGGCGGGTTTTGGTGCTTTTTGGCTGGTTTTGAACATATTTTGGGGTGGAAAACGTTAGCAATATCTGGCAACACTGAAGGCATGTCTGCTTGGGCGGAAGCCTTCTGCGGCAGTTACATTTTGACACGTGAACAATGTTTCACCATAATTCCGTAATTTCCATCTGTTTTCCGCGATCACAGAAAATCATTGGCCCTATGAGAGTGAGACAGTGAGAGAGCCCCACCCCCCCAAAAAAAAAAATCTTAACGGATTTACAAGATTTGGAAAAATGATTTTTTTCAGAACCGGAAAAAACCAGGGCTTTTATATTTTTATATATATATATATATATATATATATATATATATATATATATATATATATATATATATATATATATAAATAAATAATATTTATTTTTTTTTTTCGTGATCTCTTCCTTCATGTTCATCATAAGTGCTACAGGGCGAGGTTTGTTTTGCCTGGAAACACTTGTTAAATTTGTACTTTTTGAAATTACGATTGTGACAGACTGACTTCAAGCAGGTGATTTGCATACGTTTTGTAGCCAATTCGAAGAAGAAAATTGAAAGTACACTTTTCAGTTGTGAATGTTCACTACTTTTTTCAGTTATTTTTTTAAAAGTTGTAGAAAAATGAATGCATGTTCACTGGCATTAGATGATGTCTCGTATCATTACTGTACTGCTGCAAAACTCAGCAAATGTCAGGATTGTGATGTGCATTATGTATCCGAGAAATGCCTGAGAAAATCGTTGTGATATATTTTTATTATTTAGAAGTTTTCCCAGCCTGTGGTGAAGGTTCTGTGAACAACTGACTGTTCTATAAACTACTGTTTCTGTCTGCATCTCTTATCGAATTTATATCTTTTTATTTATGGCTTTTTTTTTTTTTGGGCACTCGATTGTATCTCTGGATATTAAGACTAAAGGTGTGTGTGTGTCGTCAGAGCTTTTGAATTCTGCTGTAATATTGTTGATATTGTAAAGGCCAATTTATGCTGACAACCCAGTCCTCGCAGATAGCGTCGCAGACAGTGTCTGCGTAGCCCCCCCACATTCGCAGACGCTCTGCGCGCACCTCCCAAAAATTGTGACCACTGCAGAAGCCTTGCAGATGAGGGCTCTGATTGGTCCACTCTACATCCGCTGTACACGCACTTCCGCTTCCCTACCTTCCCTGTTTGGTTTGTTTTCACGACCGCCATTTTTAAAAACATGAGCGAAGATGGAGCAGCACGAAGAGTGGTTGATCGAGGAAGTACGTACATCTATACGACTCCAGTTCTAGTCATTATAAGTAACCGGAGGATAAACACTCCACTAACCACACCCACCAACTACTCCTAGCGATTTCGCGACTTCGCGCCCCCTTGCGTTGTGGTGGTGAATAACATCGCGCACGCCTATTACTCCCCGCTCAACGATAAATTACAACTGTCTGCGAAAAGCTATCTGCGAAAGCCTTGTCGCAAGAGCATGCAGAGGCCTTAAGAGTTTGATGGTTTTTGTTGTTCCAGGCCTGAACCCAGGGCCAGGGGCAGCAGGAGCGGTGGGAGTAAACTGGGACTCCTGATTAATAAGCTGCACACGTTTCTGGCGGTTTCTGCGGAGCAGGGCAGTGAACACAGCTTGCCTGGGCACTGGAGCGGTGAGCATTTCTGCAACAAGACAGCAATCAAAACCCAAAATGAAAGTGATGAGGTGGGATATAAAGTCAGAAAACATGGAGAAACAAGCCTTTATGAAATATTTATCACACTGCTTAAAGAAAGATGCAGACTTCTCACTTTTTTTTTTTTTTGTTCTCCCCTGAACATCTGATGCGTGATTTTGTTCCTTCTTGAAATCACTCTGGCGTCATGCTGTAAATGTCGTAATGATGATTAGGCTCTGTGTTTCAGTCTAATCACTGGATTTTGCTTGTTCTTGTCCCAGGCGCGATGGCCAAAGAGTTTATCGAGCAGCAGCAAGCTGTAGCACGAGCCACCGAAGAGGTAAACCTTCACACCGTTTTAAAAATAAATAAACCAACCTGCCCTCTCGGCACTCAGAGAACCACAGGTTTAAATCTTCTGGATTAACATTCCACCTTTACGGTGTGTTTATTTTAGAGCATGCAGCCCAACGTCTCCTCAGAAACAAAGACCTCTGCAGCTCGTTCCAGAAGGTTAGTCCTGTTTCAGCATTACTTAACAACAAATGATCGCCATCACACAGCAATACACACATCCGCTGACCACTTTGCCGTTCGTGTAAAATGCAGGAAGCCGTTGGTGGTGACGAAGCACAGCGGCCTGAACGAGTCGGACGCGTCCTCTGGGAGCGGAACCGAAGACGTGTTGTCGATCAACTCCAGTGAACCGGACACTACCTGCCTGCCGAAAGGTGTGTACTTCGGCGCTGTGTAAAAGACGGCTTAGGATTGTAAAGGGGCGGGGCCAAGCACAAGGTTCTGGAGACCTGAAGGGGGAGGGGCTGAAATGTATTGCGACAGTTCTGCATGTAAAGGGATAAAATGTGTAAACATGTCAAGGTCAATGTTCATATAAGAATCATGTTTTTTTTTTTTTTTTTAATTTATTATTTATTTTAAATGGTGTTCTGGCTTTCTAAATTTAATTTGGACATGATTTTGGGAGCTGGTGAGATATATATATATATATATATATATATATATATATAAATAAATAAAATCTCTCTCTCTCTCTCAGGTACGGTGTTTGTGTTGCCAGAGCCGGTGTCAAACGAAGTCCGTGATGAGTTCAGAGGCCCAGAATTTCGCAGCAAACGAGTGAAACAGAACAAAGACTTCTCAGACAAACGGAGAGGTGAGATGAGAGAAAGCAGACAGTGACTCTGACTGTGTTAGATTTTCATCACCCATCTGTTCTCCTGTTAGTTCTCGAAGCGTTTGTCACGCTGGCGTGTACCCGGGCCTGTTTTCACCAGTATAAAGGGGGGAGGGGGAGATCTTTTCGATATTCGCATGGAGACTTTTCTGTGTTGGTAAACGCCATTATAGAGACTAAACTTTTGTTCCAACACATAAGGACTCTGACTTCTGAATTTTCAACTGGCTTACTCCAGTCCTTGTCAAGGAATGACCCTCTGCTTCCGGCACGTGACTTTATGCGATTGGAGGAGAGGATCAAAGGTCGTTGATGATAACTGGAACCTCCCCCGTCTTTGTTTAGAGTCGGTTGAAGGGCCCTGATGTAGATGGCTTCTTTTAACTGACTGTAAACAAAAGCGGGGGGCGGGGAGGTTCTGGTGATTTGACTACCTTTGATCCTCTCCTCCAATCACATAGTCACGTGCCGGAAGCAGAGGGTCATTCCTTGACAAGGACTGGAATAAGCCAGTTGAAAATTCAGGTAAGTGCGAGTCCTTGTGTGTTGGAACAAGTTTAGGCTCGACTTGTTTCTGAAATGCCTGAAACGAAATTACCTGCTGCCTAAATTAACTTGTTTTTTGACAACGCTTCACAAGTCTGATATTTTTTTTTTTTTTTTTTTTTGGTGTGTGTGTGTTTTAGGAGGCTCTGACATCGAACGAGTGAACTGTACGGCTTGTGGTCAGCAGGTGAACCACTTCCAGAGAGACTCGGTCTACCAGCACCCTGCACTCAAAGTGCTCATTTGCAAGGTGTGAGAGAGAGAGAGAGAGAGAGAGAGACAGAACAGTATGAGTTTGTTCTCACTGTGATGTGTGGTGTTCAGGCAGTGAGTCTGTCACTGTGCGTGCATGTTATTTACTAGCTGGGAGGTCCGTATCATGAAATACCGTGATCGAGGTCTTGAAAGTACTGACCAAGGTCACAGTATTTCACCGTGTGGACTGACCTTAAAGTGCATGTTCTGGACCAATTTCGGATTTATTTATTTATGAAAGTGTGTCCCTTTTACATACTCCTCCAGAAGGGTAATTTTGCACAAGGCCATCTGTCTACAGCAGAAAAAAATAACAAAACACGCCTGGAAAAATCCTAAGGGAGTCTGGAGCCAGATTCGTGACGTCACCTGCGGAAGTGCCAGCAGGCTGCGCGAGCTTCGCACGGTTTCAGTGCACAGCCTGTGTAGACCAAGCGCGCCCATTTCTCTCTCATTGTCCGGTCTTGTGGGAAACGATGAGTACTAATCCAATCATGGTTGGTGTTGCTACACCCTCCTACGATACATCTGTTAACCATTTGAATAATTACGCGATAACATTGAAGAAATTTGCAGAAAACCACCAGATCGTTTTCTCATAAACAAACCAGCGCTGACGTAGGATTCAGAAGGAGGCGTCCCGCACACGACGTCACGAAAATCAGTGTTTGCCGGGAAATCCAAATGCCAAGTTTTTTCAGAGGCGGACCAGTTCGCCTCAAACGGCTCGATTTCAACTGAATTTTTCTGGTATTGCGCTAGGTAAAAAAAAATTTGCACAAAATGTGACAGATATTTGACCAAAGTTTAATATAAAATAGGAGAATTACACTGATCTTGCTCCTGAATTTACCCGTGATATGCACTTTAAGCTGGTAAATTGTGTGTGTAAAATATATATATATATATATATATATATATATATATATATATATATATATATATATATATAAAATAATATAAATTTTTTTTTTTCTTTACTAAATTCTAACAGAAAACGAGAGCTCCCGAAAGGGAAAGCCAAGCCGCCATTTTGAATCCTCATTCACGGCTGTGATGCAAATGGCTTCCTCCTCGGTATACAAGTGCACTTCCATGGCAGGAAAAAATAAAACTACATTTTGCCGCCTATGTAGTCCCCTATTTATACAAATAGGAGTCATTCAGGATTCAGCCATGTTTTTGCTCAGCGTTAACAAGTTACAGGGGTTCAGCTTTCTACTGAAATGTTTTATTTCGTCTTCCTCAGGGTAGTAAAACTCGCTTTCGCTGTGAACACTGTCGTTATCGCTATCCATGCTGTAAAATTTAATGCTGTTGTACTGAGAAATGCAAAAATAAATGTTGCCAAAAAATTACTACTATATTTGTTGTGAACGAGCAAGCGGCCAAAGGTCCATAACCGTGGTCCAGATCGTAGGATTCTGGGCTGCTCGTGAGCCCATCACAGCGCACGATTTGATGGAAACCTGACCGCGAAAAAAATGATAGATATTTCACTGAAGTTTTTTTTTTTTTGCCCTCAGTCATGTTTTAAGTACTACATGAGTGATGACATCAGCAAAGATGCAGAGGGGATGGACGAGCAGTGCAGGTAGGAACACGTGAAATAAGACGCAGGTTCTTTTTTTAAATTTGCAGCCCGAAATGCGATCAATGAAATGTGGCATTTAAGTGACTAACCAGAGTGAGCTGTGTTGTGATTGGCCGTTCCCGTAGATGGTGTGCGGAAGGAGGCAGTCTGATTGGCTGTGACTACTGCAGCAACGCTTTCTGCAAGAAGTGTGTGCTGCGGAACCTCGGGCGGCGGGAGCTGTCGGCCATCTTGGAGGAAGAGCGCAAGTGGTACTGTTATGTGTGCAGCCCGGAGCCGCTCATGGACCTGGTGCTGGCCTGCGACTCGGTGCTCCAGAACCTGGAGAAGATCTGGGCTCGCAAACGGGCAGGCGTTGGGGGCGGGGCCCGTGGGAAGCAAAGGGGTGGGCGGGGCGGGGCCGGGATCGGTTTTCCGCTTAGTTCGGCGCCCTCAAGGGGTCTGTGCGAGCGAATGCAGCGCGTGGTGGAAATGACAACGTCGCTGAACCGCTCATTCGTGGAGTTCATGCAGAGCGAGAGGGACGAGGAGGCGAGCGAAGAGGAGGACGCAGACCGAGCGAGGAGACTAATGATGTTCCGCACCATCCTGCAGGACCTGCACCAGGCACACGCTGCCCTGCAGGTAACGTCAATATCGTCTGCTGTGGAATTTTCCTGTTGCCACGTTACTGTGTTTCAGTGTTGTAGAAAATTTGCCAAGAACCAGTGAAACGATCTGAACTGATGACTGTGTACGTTTTTACAGGAAGCGCTGGATCGGGAGTTGTACGGGGGCAAACGGGAGCCTCCGAGACAGCGTGCGAAACCTCGGCAGCGGAAACCTCGGGCTCCCAGAGGCTCGGGTGTCACGAAGGAACTGGTGGTGAAGCTGACGCCCGTCCCGTTAGAGACATCTCTAAATCCTGACACTAACGCTGACGCGAGCTCTGCCGGTGACACCGCCATAGACACAGCAGAAGTAAATACACAAATGAAGGAGGAGGAGAAACAGGAAAAGGTGGAGAAAATGGAAGGCAGGGTTGATGGAAAGGAGGAAAGTGAAGAGGTAAAAGTAGAAGAGGAGTGTGAAGGGAAAGGAGATGCGGCGATGGAGGAGGAAAACACAGACGAAGAAGATGAAGGTAATGAGCTGGAGATGGCGGAGGAAAACAAGCGCTCTCCTCGCGTCAAGACGACCCCACGGCGACGGCGCTCGGACGCCACGCACGCCGGCCTGGAGGAAGATTCAGATTCTGATGAAGTGCCTGCTGTGCTGCTGCAGACTGCCGCCACTGCCATGGCAACCAGCGAGGAGGAGGGTGGGGTCGATAGTGATGGGGGCAGGTCTGATGCAAACCAAGAAGTCAGAAAGCAGTGCCTCTTTGGCCTGGTCAAAACCACGCCCCCTTGCCAAGACAGAACTTCACGCAAGCGGAAACTTAAGGAGAGGTCCTCGTCTTCATCCTCCTCTTCTTCGGTCGCAGAAGTCGTGGATCCTGGGTCGCAGGTCAGGAGGACTGTAGGTCTTGGCCACAAGGTTGCCAAGACAACGGTGGATAGTGAGAGTTTGTCAAGTGATCAGGAAATGGACAGCAGTGACTCGGACGAGTTGGACCAGAAAATTAAACCGCTGAGTGACGTTACACTGATGGGATGCGGAACGTTCCAGCAGTCCTCTGGTACAGTCGATACGCGTACACGCATCACGTTTATGTCAGTATGGTCATTGATACTATTCGACTTGGTATTTGAATATGTTTAAATGCTAATGAGCGTCTAATGTTTTTCTTTCACATTGCCTCTTTCTTTCTTTCACTTCCCCACTTTGTCGTGTTTGTGCGCTCTTTCTCTCTCTGTCTGTGTGTGTAGGTGATGAGGTGGACATGTGCCCCGCCCCGGTTGTGCTGGATGAAGATGATGTGGAGAATAGGTACGGTTTGGATTCGGAGTGCGCAGGCCGAAGCTCTCCGTCCGAGTCTGAACCTCTGAATCCCATCAAACCCCCCGACACGCACACGGGTGCCACCACTGGCATCCAAACACGCTTCAAAAGCTCACACACTTCAGGACCTCCCCTCACACCCACACGCACGCGACACACCCGGGCGGCGGCCAGCACGGGCCTCGTGCTCCGCAGACTCAACATGTAACACACACTAAAGCTGAAACGCAAAACCCCAGTCTACTCTACTGACAGAAGCTGGAGGCATGTGCTGATAATCAGCTATCCAATACATCGTGATAATCGGCGTGAACGAGGTCATCAAGGACGCTGCATTAAATCCTGTGTCAAGGTCCGTATTGTGGACGCAATTAAAAATAGTCACGTGTTGCTTAAAAATCTGACAGAAAAAACCCCACCTGATCTCGTGATATGAAATCAGCACATGCCTCGTTGGCTCACCTGCTGTGTTTCCTTCCTTTTTATTTCCAAACAAAGCCAACTGAACAACCTGTACACGATTTTACTATGGATGGGATGTAAACATGCCCCAGGGCCGGCGTTTCAATTCGCGTTCAACGGTTTGCCGATTCCCAGAACCGGCCCGCGTTTTCATAACGTAATCTCTTGCCTGAGATCCCAAGATCAAACGCATCGGTGTCTCTTCACAGCGCAGTGATCTCACGCAACACGTGCGTTTTTATTTCTTTTAGCTGATTATTTATTACGAGTAGCATCTCCAATGAAATTTTGTTAGCATTAGCGATTTACGTTTTATAATACTAGTCATGTAAATTCTAGGAGCCGCTCGAGCTGTTGTCATGGTGATGCAGTGACGGTAGAACCGATTTGGTTTGCAGATTTTCGTGTAGCTGTTGAGTTTCGTTAGCATTAGTAACCAGGGGAGGAGTCGGTTTGCTGTAAAATGGACCTTGAGCATTGTGTGGTGCGAGTTTCCTCCTGAGTGTGTGTTAGTGTTGAATGGCAGTAAAGAAGAGTTGATTTCATTGTATTGATGGAGTTTGTGTTCCTCAGACGTTGTCGGAAAGCAGAAAGGCTTGTGAAGGGGCGGAGCTTTAATAGAACTAGCTGCGTTGCTATAAAATGTTGGTACACTATTGATTCAGGAACAATTTCAGAAACATTTGATGCAGATTTTGTGAATTATTGCCCTGCCCCGCCCCACCCCGCCCATAGCCATGGATGTAGCGAGGAACCCTCTTGGCTGGCTAACTAATGTCGTGCTAACGTGACACCGGTCAATACCCATTCATGGAAATGTGTTCTTCAAGAAAGCAGTTAAATGTGCATCACTGTGATTGGGTGTTTTGTTTTTGGCCCCTCCCCCCGGGAGCTGTTATAGGTAGAAATGAGGCTAGTTTTGAAAACGGCATCTCAAGTCCTGTGGCTCCTTTTATTGGTCGATTCGTAACCAGTTGTAATCCTTCCTGCTGTACAAATTACCCATAATCTTCCACGTCGACGCCATTTTTTTCCCTCCTCTCCCACTATGTGAAGCCGTGTGTACTCAAGACCCAAGTCTGCATAAATAACTTGCATCCTCTTGTTGCCTGGGTGCTGTGTGGGCGGAGCTAGAAACAGCAATTTAATAACTTTGTTTCTCCATAGTGAAGTTTTCATATCACCTTGTAGTTTGACTGTACCGTTCCCTGTAATCCAAGTAACATCCTCCATCTCGTTGGGGAAAATCCCAAATGCCTTGTTTGTGCCCTACATGTGTCGAGTATCAGTGAACGGAGCTGAACACGTTTCGACCGACTGTCCTCGCACATCGTCAAGAAAGATTAAGATTCAGCCACAGATGCATGATTCCTTGTGATTTGGTCAGCTCAGATTAATTAAAGGAAAGTATTGGCAACCCAGGTTTTTTTTTTTTTTGGTTGTGGATGGGCATTTCGTGAAAATGTGGGTTGAACGATTTAAGTATTGTCACATGCTGCCTTTTTAAAAAAAAAATCACTTGAAAGAAACAGTACGTTTACATCAAATAAGTAGAAAAATCTATATATTTTTGTTTTGAGTTGTAGTTCCTTCTCGGACGCGTGGATTTCCGGTGGTTATATCTCTGCGCCAAATAATTGCCATGATCTTGCCTGGTTTATGAGGTGGTGGTTTTGTTTTCCTCAAAAATGAGATTTTTCTCAAATCTGTTTTTGCTTCCCCCCCTCCCCCCCTTAACATTTTTGATTTGCATGTTTGTTTATTTATTTAGAGGCTGAACCAGTTATTATTGTGGTGTGTGTGTGTGTGTGTGTGTGTAAAGTGGCTGCACCTCCACACCGGTCAGTGGTCTTTCTTGGTAAGCGAGCACTTACTCCTGTGTCTTGTCTGTGTGTGTTTGTAGGCCACAGCCTGGCGGTTCTGGAAGTGCAATATTGTCGGTCAGACATTTCAAGGGCTGTTTGGTTTGCTAACGGTAGGTGCGCAAAAAAAAAAAAAAGATGCATAGATTGGCGTTCAGTCTTTGTATAAAAATCTTCATATTTGATTGAGGGGTGGGGCTTCAGGGTTTGTTTGTCCCCCCCCCCCCCCCCCCAGTGTATAAAATGCGTGTCTCGTGAAGGAGGACGGGTTTCTGATTGAAAGTTGGAGATTTCACGAAGACTCTGGTCTTGTTTCAGTTTTAATGCCCTTTCAATCCGAATCCTGCAGTTAGTGGACAAAATATTTAGCCATACTGGATGCATAGCAAGTACCTGACCATGTAGCTCATGTGCTGATGTGTAATTAAAACAGTATCTGGAGGCTGGTAGTGATGTCACAAAACCAACTTTGCAGTTGGCTGAAATCCACCACAAGCTCCACCCATTCAACTGATCAACCCAGGCATGCCTCTGCAAAATTGGGGGTGGGGTGGGGAGGAGACACCGCCATCTTAAAGGTGGTCTTTGAAGTGTTCAAGATTTTGAGCACTTGCCCATAATGCATTGCGGTCTGATGGTGGATGAAACTCCAAATTTGAAATTCCTTCACGTGGAAATGTTTCGTTCATTTAGCACGCTAGCTTGTTAGCAAGTCACGCTAACTCATTTGTGTATATAGTACAAAGGAAACTGTGAACCTGTTCAGACTTTTTTGGGTGAGGCAACATCGTAGGGTTCTAGCTCTGAAAATTCTGAACATAAGTGATTCAGCCCTCAGTTCTTGTATGTTTAAGTATTGGAGCTCGGCGTTTTGTTTTGTGAGTTTCCAGGAAGTGATTAATTTCCTATTTCGACTCATATTTGCGCGCGCGGTTCTGTCGGCAAGTTTCCACGCCGAGACGAGGCAGAATTTCCGAACAAAGTTCTTTGTAGCCATTTCCTTTTGTGTTGGTTCTTTTGGGTTCTATGTCCACCATCACCCGATAGTCTTTACCTCCCATTCTAGTCTGTTAACGTATTCACACATTGTGCATCATTGGGTTGCTGAATGAGAGTGACCATTAGTATTGGCACCCTGAGTAATGGCTATCTGGCTCATTAGCCTTTGTTCAGAATTGATTTTTTTCTTTAAAGTATCTGAGACGGGCTAAAAGTCTAAACAAATGATTGTGTCGTGTGAAGGTTTTCAGTCCTTACAGTTCCGAGTGTAGCAATAGGAATTCAAACCAGCTGGACTTGAGTTATGAACTAGCAAGCGATCTTTTTAGAGTATCAGTTATTTTAGTTTTTATGCTTTGTACAGTGGCCAAACTTCTCTTCCCCATCCTGCCCTAGGAGGATGTACCAGGACCCTGCATTGTCCCCGAGCAAGTAGCAAGATACCAACAATCTCTCCTCCTTCCTTACAACCTTTTTTATTTTTCGTTCATGTTTCTGCCCATTAAATAAGATTTAAGTTCCATACTCCCTGCAGGAAGAAACTAAAGCGGGGAAATGAAGAAACCTCAGACCTCCCGTTTCATCCAAGGAATCATTCAAACTTGTCCAAAGTTGTTTGGATTGTGTAGCTTTACTGCAACGCATCAAATTTTCGTAAAATTCAGATATCTCGATTATGACCCAAGTCCAGTGGTTTAGCTTGAATGCAGTGTTCTGTTTTCGACGACTTGTGTTTGCTGAAACGTTACAAACCGTCCTTGTGTTTAGTGTTCGTTGGGAGATGTTCTCATTGCCGTCTGCAGTGACCAGAGCTGAGGCTGTGTGTGGGGTAAAACGGTCGAGGCCACAGTGTGAAATTTATTTTTTTTTTTTTTCCCTTTCCTCTCTCCCGTGTTTTCTTTGTCTTTCTGCAGCGTAGCGTGAGGCGAGCCACTTTTCCAGGTTGCCGGCCCGGTTTTTCATGTTCTCTCTCTCTCTCTCTCTCTCTCTCTCTCTCTCTCTCTCTCTCTCTCTCTGTTTTCCCTGTGGTGCTGTCTTCTTCTTTTTTTTTTTTTTTTTATTTCTGGAGCTTTCTCCACCACAACAAAAGACAATTTTAATGACTGCATGCTAAGTTTTTTTTTTTTTTTTTTTTTTTTTATTTTTTTATTTGTAAATAAGGTGCATGCACCCACATGGGTCACGAATAAACTGTATCTGTATGTAAGTGGCATTGTAATAAAATAATTTACCCCACACTCGTCTCGTCTCTGTGCCTTCATTTATTTTTTTTATTTGTTCAGTTGAAACCATGATGGCTATGTAAGGATGTTTTAAGTCTACAGCCATGCACCAGCTTAAAAACAAACCTGAGCTTATGAGTGCAGTGATGGTGAAACAGGCACTTATCTGAATGTGGTCAGATGACAGAGCAATACAGGTCGGAACACTTGACCTTTTATCGTGAGAGGATGAACCAGTAACTTGGTTTATCCACCAGGAGTTTCTGATAATTACCCATAACGCACTGTGAGGCTGCATCAGATTTAACTTAAAAAAAAAAAAATGATCAGTTTGGGTTTTAAAATCTAGTGCATTTTTTTTTAGAAATCTCTGTAAAAGCTTAATTTGTCTGAAATGAAAAGTTAACACTTAGCTGTAATGTCTAACTAGAGGTTGAACGTGTGTCAATCCAGTTAGCATATTTGTTAGCTAGCAAAAGAGCACAACGATGAGATGAGTTCCTGTCAGGGTGAATTTGTCCAATGTTTCCATAATGCTTGCTTTGTGTTTTTTGTAGATCATAGATCTATAAAATATTCACATTTCAAAATCAGGATTAAAAAGGTGTAGGTGTGTGAACATGGACAATACAGACCGACTCCTGGTGGGTCTGTCTCCGCAGCACGGCCATAACCAAGCCTGCTTTCTGAGACACGTTCATGCTAAACACGAGCTGAATTCCCTTTTCATCCTTTTTAGAAACTCATGTTGCTGATGAAAATGATGGCCAGGTTAGAATTTAAAGGCCAGGAGCTTTGCTTTTGTTTTTTTAAAAAATATAAATAAAATGTCATTCCTATCACATCAAGTAGACGTGGATATAACATTGTTGCAGAAACTAGCAGCAGTTAGCCTGCCTAGCTAGCTTTGGTTTATTCTTCAGTTTTGTCTATAACCCAATGTACAGGCCCAAGCGCAAACAAAAGCAAGGCTGCGACTTCACCAAACAGTGAACTGGAGACGGGGGACACAAAAGGCATCAATCTAAATGAAAAGAGAATAGAAGATAAGTTTATTTGTATTGCACTTTTAACAGATATTGTCACAAAGCAGCTTAACAGAAAATTAAAGTCATTAAACGTGAGCTAAATGTATCCCTAATTTATACAGAAAAGTATCACGCGTGCAAGTTTGCCTTGACTTGGGGGGGGGGGGGGGGGGGAGCAGTTTGTGAGCCTGGTGGGAGAACAGGTCGTGGATGGGATGGGAGGGAATAGACTGGTACCAAAATTCAAAAAAGTGCTTATTTAAGGAGTTAAAGGCATTTTTGAGACAAAGTCGGCAAACAGTCTTATTTTGTCAACTTGGGTGTGCCGAATTCAAATCTGCAATATGCCCAGCTCTATCTGACCTCTGTTGACCTCTCGAGGTCATTGAACTTTGGGCCTGTAAACGTCTCAGCTGAACCCAGTTTCTCAGCTTTCTAAGGAATGAAATGTACTAAAATGATTAATGAAGTTAGCAAACGGCCTTGTTTGTTAAATGTTTGGGTGCTGAATTCATTTTTCATTTGTAAAACGACATATGACCTCTGATAACCTCAAGGTCATTAAACTTGGCCTATAGGCCTATGCATTTAACGGCATTTTTAAACTGACTTTACTCCCCCAAAAAGAATATGAACAGACAAAAAACAAATAGAAAGGAACAAATACAACATTAAATGCCAGTCCATGTACATGTGACTTACTTTTCACAATGAGAATGCCTCGGCGATCACCTTACATAACATTGCATTACATTTAGCGGTTATTGTTTATACAAAGCTACTGAAAAAAGGACAGATTCAGCAGCATACAAAATGTGGGGGCGTACAGGGTATACAGGTTAATCAGGGTTAGTGTATATGAGAGTTTTTTTCTTTTGTTGTTTGTTTTTTGTAAAGGCTTTACCCTGTTTAAAACAAAAAACAAACAACAAAGAAAAAAACTCTCATATATACTAACCCTGATTAACCTGTATACCCTGTACGCCCCCACATTTTGTATGCTGCTGAATCTGTCCTTTTTTCAGTAGCTTTGTATAAACAATAACCGCTAAATGTAATGCAATGTTATGTAAGGTGATCGCCGAGGCATTCTCATTGTGAAAAGTAAGTCACATGTACATGGACTGGCATTTAATGTTGTATTTGTTCCTTTCTATTTGTTTTTTGTCTGTTCATATTCTTTTTGGGGGAGTAAAGTCAGTTTAAAAATGCCGTTAAATGCATAGGCCTATAGGCCAAGTTTAATGACCTTGAGGTTATCAGAGGTCATATGTCGTTTTACAAATGAAAAATGAATTCAGCACCCAAACATTTAACAAACAAGGCCATTTGCTAACTTCATTAATCATTTTAGTACATTTCATTCCTTAGAAAGCTGAGAAACTGGGTTCAGCTGAGACGTTTACAGGCCCAAAGTTCAATGACCTCTAGAGGTCAACAGAGGTCAGATAGAGCTGGGCATATTGCAGATTTGAATTCGGCACACCCAAATTGACAAAATAAGACTGTTTGCCGACTTTGTCTCAAAAATGCCTTTGGATGTCACAATTCTGGATTTTGGTACCAGTCTAGAATCTCTACTGATGCAGAGACCTTTCCTCGGGCAGCGTTTATGGGGAATGTTATGACTCGGAGCTGGGTTCCAGTGGTACGCTGGGCTTTCTGATGTGCAGTGACTGTACCACACTGAGATGGAGCAGGTGAGGATGCTCTCAGTGGTGCAACGGTAGAAGTTGGTGAGTATTTTGGAAGACAGGTGGACACTTAACAGGAAACGCAGACATTATTGGGCCTTGTTCATGAGGAAACAGGAATTTGTTGACCAGGTGAGGTCCTCATTGATATGGACTCCAAGAAATTTAAAGCTGGGGACATCTTCCACTTCCTGAAGTCCATGATCAGGACTAAGCTGGTCAACCAGGGTTTCTGGTTGGTGGAGGTGCGGTTGTGATGGTGCAGTGGATGTATATTAAGTAAAGTCTGGATGAGAGCCATGGGTGGCTGAGCGTGTAAAATTACTTCAGCCTGTGTTATCAAAGCTGTCCTGGAGATCAGAGACGGCAGACGGGCTGCTGGTTTGATGCGTTTTATCAGCCGGGAACAGGCAGAGATGGTCAGAGTGCCCATGGTGGGGGCTGAGAATAGACTTGTACGAGAGCTTATCGTTCGTATAAAGGTGTTCCAGGGTGTTTAGTCCCGTGGTGGGGCAGGATACTGTATGCGCTGGTGACCTTGAGATAAAACAATTTTAAATCAATTCAAATGAAGAATAATACATTTTATCAGTTGAATGCGTGTTCACCTGATGAAAGCCGTAAATTACGGACCATCTCTTATTTGTCTTATTTTGGTATCCATGCAAACGTCTCGTCCCGTCCGTCCTGTGTCTGAATGAACAGCGTTGATCTCACCACTGATACAGCGTTAAAAAAGGACTCCTACATCTGCGAAACTGACTCTCAGTCGGACCAAATTGCTTTTCTTCTTTTCTTGATCTTTGTAGAATTGCTAAACAGATCCTGTTGGCTGAGATCAGGGCCAACTACTCGTCCAGCTCTGGGCAGGACGACACGTCCGACGACATGAGATCCACAGCCGAGGATGAGGAGGGCATGATGGAGAGCAAGAGGAAGAAAGGAGATGAAGAGAAGGACGACGCTAAAGACAGTGAGGAACTGCTTGATTGTATCAGCAGGATGCCGTTGAAAGCTTGCATTATGTCAGTTGTCCAGAGCTCTTACTCCGTAATTCCTGTCTAGTGGATCGAGTCGTGATCCGATGTTAAATAAATATGGCTGCGTCGCAAATGGTAGAGGTGCAGTATGCATGAGATGCAAAACTCTATACCCTTGTAGGGTCGGAGGAGGTCAAGTTCAGCAATAAATTCCAAATGAAATTGAAAATTGGTGTGATTTAAACAGAAATACAGTGACTGGATGGATGGATGCAGCCATAGCAACAGTAATATAATGCTAGTCAACAAAAAAATGTCCTGGACACCTTTTTTTTTTTTTCAGGATCATCTATGATATTAAGTATTCTGCTTTAAAAAAAAAAAAAGCAAACATGATTGACCGTTGTACAAAGCTCGAATTGAAAAGACAGAATTGCATTCGGGTCACGGCACCATCAGAATGGTCACAGCTACACCTTGTTTTGTTGTGTGTGTGAAGTCAAAAATTGCAGCGAGTCTCACAGATCTGTTTTTTTTTTCCTTTCTTTTTAACCAGTTACATAATCTGTGTTCATATATAACCATCGTGTTGATGCTGTACGTGCTCCTTAATAATTATTATATTGTAGGTGAGGTGACTGATAACAGCTCCGACTTGGACGATCCTGCTAAAGCCCCGCAGTCCCGTCACCACCTGCTGCGCCTTCGCCTGACCCCGTGGGAGTCTGCGTCTGGAGATGACGCCGGCAAACCTGCAAATCAAAAAATGAAAATGCAAAAAGCAGAAATAACCAACCCAATAGTCGGTGAGAAATGTGATCTTTTTTTTTTTTAACAACTGAAAGAGTTTCCTGTCTGCTGAAATATTTCCTGGAGGGAAAAAAAACCCCCATGAATATAATGATGTATAATTGTAAAGAAATTCTGATATCGTCAGTGATATAAAAACGAAGCAAAAACTGTTTACCTCTCGCCTTTCACCTGATAGTGAGTAGTGACGAGCGAGAGTCGGCCAGTGAGGAGTCGGCGTTGAGTGAGACGCTCAGCCAATCAGAAGACGAGGATGGCAGGTAAATCCGCCAATCCGGGATTAATACATAACATAGAACCATGATTATTTCAACAGTGTGAGATGTTCAGGTTTTAGGTTTTCGCTCTACATGGACATCATGATTAAAATGTCGTGTTTATGCGCAATACAGTGATGAGTTCCAGATTACTGATTGCTTTTTACTGGATTGTTGTGCAGCATCGTGAAGCAGAAGGATTCAGTTGTTGACGGCGAACCTCACACACCTCCTGGAAAGGTAAAAAAAAACAATGCATTATTCGTTAATTAGCTGCAATTTTAATGATGGTACAAGAGGAATAAAACATTAAGTCACCATGCTGTTATCGGGTCGACACCAACTCTGCTTCATCACTCCTCCCTGTCGCTGATTATTTTCCACGGAGAATGTTTTAAATCCTTCCGCTCCGAATGTTTATCGCTCTAAAGAAATGATTTATTCGTGTATGTTAATTTTCTGACTTGAGATGTGCTTTTGTATTGTGGAACAGAACATCAGTCCTTATTTGTTTAAGAACTCATGTAGAAGAGTAACAGGCCACGCCCTTGCTCATTATGGCCACACCTACTCAGCATAATGCGTACGCGTGTGTGTGTGTGAATTGACGAATCAGGATGGTCATTCCGATGCCGATCAGAACGCAGACGAGTGCACGAGCACACCGAAGGGCCGCAGGAAGATCCGGAGGATTCTGGAGGTGCAGCAGCTGGCGAAGGAGACGCAGGAGGCGCTGAGGGAGGAGCAGGAGAGAAGGAACAGGCTGGCCGAGAGAGACCGGCAGCGAAGACAGGAGGAGAGCAGAGAACAAGGACGAGACGACTCGGAGGTGTGTTAACTGCGTGACGTGAAAAGAGCGAAGGAATTTGTTTAGTGATGTTTCTGTCGTCATGTGTTTGGTTTATAGTCGCCTCTGGAACTGATCTTCAGTTAATTAATGGATGTGTTGTGTGAGTGGACTTGCTGAAAATTGAGAACCAGCATTATTTTTTTTTTTTCAAATAAAAGACATTTTTGTGAAGTGAGGACTTTTTTGCTGGTCCTCACTTCTTCAAAGGGCTGCTTGAGGGTTAAGACTGAGTTTTAGGGTTCGGGTATGGGGGTTAGGCATTTAGTTGTGATGGGGTTCAGATTAGGAGCCCTAGGTTAGAGTAAGGGGCTTGGGAATGCATTGTCAATGAGTGTCCCCACAAAGATAGAAGGACAAGTGTGTGTGTGTGTGTGTTATTCAAGGTGATGATAGTAGCTGAGACTCCTGCCCCCAGACCTGTCCCTCTGGTGCTAGAACTTGATGATGCAACACGGGAAAGTCTGGTTCAGGTGGATACACACCTGCTGAGTAAACTCAAACCTCACCAACGAGAGGGTAAGTGAAGTGTGTGTGAGAGAAACCATATTTTTTTTTTCATCAACATCATTTCCATTCCCATTGACTTAATTTGTGAGTTTATTTCTAACACACTGCGGTGTATGTGTGTGTGTAGGTGTGCAGTTCATTTGGGACAGCTGTTGTGAGTCCATAGCGAAGGTGAAATCGTCTCCTGGTTCCGGTTGCATTCTCGCCCACTGCATGGGCCTCGGAAAGACGCTGCAGGTGTGTGTGATGAAGAGGCTCAAGAGAATTGAGCATGTGGTGTCATTTACAGGAAGCGACTTATTAGGAAGTCATGTGTGTGTTTCAGGTGATCACGTTTCTGCACACGGTGTTGACGTGTGAGCTGGTGATGCTGAAGACGGCGCTGGTGGTTTGTCCTCTAAACACAGTGCTCAACTGGAGAGCCGAGTTCGACAAATGGCAGCGTGGCATCATCAAAAAGAAAATGGAGGTCAGTGTTTTTTCAGAATGTTCGACTGAATGAACTGTATACATAAACACAACTTTTAAATGCACTTCATTCTTAATTCATAGACTAAAAGTGATGTGCATTTATGTACATCTCTGTCTCTCTGGCGTCCAGGTGATGGAGTTTGTGACGGTGAAGTCCGTGTGTTCTCGTGTGAATGCTCTGAGCAGTTGGCACAACAGAGGTGGTGTGATGATCATGAGTTATGAAATGTACCGCATTCTCACACACGGAGATCAAACCAAATACGGCAAACAGCAGGAGAACCTGCGTGCAGCACTGCAGAACCCGGGTACGGAGCTGCCAAATACTAATCCATTATTCACACTGTAGTGCATAACACACCCTGCCAAATCCTGCTCCATATACATAATGTACTGTAGTCGCACCCTGCAGAATCCTGCTCCTTATACATAATGTACTGTAGTCGCACCCTGCCGAATCCTGCTCCTTATACACAATGTACTGTACTCGCACCCTGCCGAATCCTGTTCCTTATACACAATGTACTATATTCGCGCCCTGCCGAATCCTGCTCCTTATACACAATGTACTGTACTCGCACCCTGCCGAATCCTGCTCCTCATGCACAATGTACTGGACTCGTACCCTGCCGAATCCTGCTCCTTATACACAATGTACTGTACTCGCACCCTGCCGAATCCTGTTCCTTATACACAATGTACTGTATTCGCACCCTGCCGAATCCTGTTCCTTATACACAATGTACTGTACTCGCACCCTGCCGAATCCTGCTCATGCACAATGTACTGGACTCGTACCCTGCCGAATCCTGCTCCTTATACACAATGTACTGTACTCGCACCCTGCCGAATCCTGTTCCTTATACACAATGTACTGTATTCGCACCCTGCCGAATCCTGTTCCTTATACACAATGTACTGTACTCGCACCCTGCCGAATCCTGCTCCTTATACACAATGTACTGTACTCGCACCCTGCCGAATCCTGTTCCTTATACACAATGTACTGTACTCACACCCTGCCGAATCCTGCTCCTCATGCACAATGTACTGGACTCGTACCCTGCCGAATCCTGCTCCTTATACACAATGTACTGTACTCGCACCCTGCCGAATCCTGTTCCTTATACACAATGTACTGTATTCGCGCCCTGCCGAATCCTGTTCCTTATACACAATGTACTGTACTCGCACCCTGCCGAATCCTGCTCCTCATGCACAATGTACTGGACTCGTACCCTGCCGAATCCTGCTCCTTATACACAATGTACTGTACTCGCACCCTGCCGAATCCTGTTCCTTATACACAATGTACTGTATTCGCACCCTGCCGAATCCTGTTCCTTATACACAATGTACTGTACTCGCACCCTGCCGAATCCTGCTCCTTATACACAATGTACTGTACTCGCACCCTGCCGAATCCTGTTCCTTATACACAATGTACTGTACTCACACCCTGCCGAATCCTGCTCCTCATGCACAATGTACTGGACTCGCACCCTGCCAAATCCTGCTCATTAGACACAATGTACTGTACTCACACCCTGCCGAATCCTGTTCCTTATACACAATGTACTGTACTCGCACCCTGCCGAATCCTGCTCCTCATGCACAATGTACTGGACTTGCACCCTGCCGAATCCTGCTCCTCATGCACAATGTACTGTACTAGCACCCTGCCGAATCCTGCTCCTCATGCACAATTTACTGGACTCGTACTCTGCCAAATCCTGCTCCTTAGACACAATGTACTGTACTTGCACCCTGCCGAATCCTGTTCCTTATACACAATGTACTGTATTCGCACCCTGCCGAATCCTGTTCCTTATACACAATGTACTGTATTCGCACCCTGCCGAATCCTGCTCCTTATAAACAATGTACTGTACTCGCACCCTGCCGAATCCTGCTCCTCATGCACAATGTACTGTACTCGCACCCTGCCGAATCCTGCTCCTCATACACAATGTACTGTACTCGCACCCGCCCGAATCCTGCTCCTTATACACAATGTACTGTACTCGCACCCTGCCGAATCCTGTTCCTTATACACAATGTACTGTACTCGCACCCTGCCGAATCCTGCTCCTCATACACAATGTACTGTACTCGCACCCTGCCGAATCCTGCTCCTCATGCACAATGTACTGTACTCGCACCCTGCCGAATCCTGCTCCTCATACACAATGTACTGTACTCGCACCCTGCCGAATCCTGCTCCTCATACACAATGTACTGTACTCGCACCCTGCCGAATCCTGTTCCTTATACACAATGTACTGTACTCGCACCCTGCCAAATTCTGCTCCTCATGCACAATGTACTGTACTCGCACCCTGCCGAATCCTGCTCCTCATACACAATGTACTGTACTTGCACTCTGCCGAATCCTGTTCCTTATACACAATGTACTGTATTCGCACCCTGCCGAATCCTGCTCCTTATAAACAATGTACTGTACTCGCACCCTGCCGAATCCTGCTCCTCATGCACAATGTACTGTACTCGCACCCTGCCGAATCCTGCTCCTCATACACAATGTACTGTACTCGCACCCGCCCGAATCCTGCTCCTTATACACAATGTACTGTACTCGCACCCTGCTGAATCCTGCTCTTTATACACAATGTACTGTACTCGCACCCTGCCGAATCCTGTTCCTTATACACAATGTACTGTATTCGCACCCTGCCGAATCCTGTTCCTTATACACAATGTACTGTACTCGCACCCTGCCGAATTCTGCTCCTCATGCACAATGTACTGTACTCGCACCCTGCCGAATCCTGCTCCTCATACACAATGTACTGTACTCGCACCCGCCCGAATCCTGCTCCTTATACACAATGTACTGTACTCGCACCCTGCTGAATCCTGCTCTTTATACACAATGTACTGTACTCGCACCCTGCCGAATCCTGCTCCTCATACACAATGTACTGGACTCGCACCCTGCCGAATCCTGCTCCTCATACACAATGTACTGTACTCGCACCCTGCCGAATCCTGCTCTTTATACACAATGTACTGTACTCGCACCCTGCCGAATCCTGCTCCTCATACACAATGTACTGTACTCGCACCCGCCCGAATCCTGCTCCTCATGCACAATGTACTGTATTCGCACCCTGCCGAATCCTGCTCCTCATGCACAATGTACTGTACTCGCACCCTGCCGAATCCTGCTCCTCATGCACAATGTACTGTACTCTTACCCTGCCGAATCCTGCTCCTTATACACAATGTACTGTACTCGCACCCCGCCGAATCCTGCTCTTTATACACAATGTACTGTACTCGCACCCTGCCGAATCCTGCTCCTTATAGACAATGTACTGTACTCGCACCCTGCCGAATCCTGCTCCTCATACACAATGTACTGTACTCGCACCCTGCCGAATCCTGCTCCTTATACACAATGTACTGTACTCGCACCCTGCCGAATCCTGCTCCTCATACACAATGTACTGTACTCGCACCCTGCCGAATCCTGCTCCTTATACACAATGTACTGTACTCGCACCCTGCCGAATCCTGCTCCTCATACACAATGTACTGTACTCGCACCCTGCCGAATCCTGCTCCTTATACACAATGTACTGTACTCGCACCCTGCCGAATCCTGCTCCTCATACACAATGTACTGTACTCGCACCCTGCCGAATCCTGCTCCTCATACACAATGTACTGTACTCGCACCCTGCCGAATCCTGCTCCTTATACACAATGTACTGTACTCGCACCCTGCCGAATCCTGCTCCTTATACACAATGTACTGTACTCGCACCCCGCCGAATCCTGCTCCTTATACACAATGTACTGTACTCGCACCCTGCCGAATCCTGCTCCTTATACACAATGTACTGTACTCGCACCCCGCCGAATCCTGCTCCTCATACACAATGTACTGTACTCGCACCCGCCCGAATCCTGCTCCTTATACACAATGTACTGTACTCGCACCCGCCCGAATCCTGCTCCTCATGCACAATGTACTGTACTCGCACCCTGCCGAATCCTGCTCCTCATGCACAATGTACTGTACTCACACCCTGCCGAATCCTGCTCCTCATGCACAATGTACTGTACTCTTACCCTGCCGAATCCTGCTCCTTATACACAATGTACTGTACTCGCACCCGCCCGAATCCTGCTCCTCATACACAATGTACTGTACTCGCACCCGCCCGAATCCTGCTCCTCATGCACAATGTACTGTACTCGCACCCTGCCGAATCCTGCTCCTCATGCACAATGTACTGTACTCGCACCCTGCCGAAACCTGCTCCTCATGCACAATGTACTGTACTCTTACCCTGCCGAATCCTGCTCCTTATACACAATGTACTGTACTCGCACCCCGCCGAATCCTGCTCTTTATACACAATGTACTGTACTCGCACCCTGCCGAATCCTGCTCCTCATGCACAATGTACTGTATTCGCACCCTGCTGAATCCTGCTCCTTATACACAATGTACTGTACTCGCACCCGCCCGAATCCTGCTGCTCATGCACAATGTACTGTACTCGCACCCTGCCGAATCCTGCTCCTCATGCACAATGTACTGTACTCGCACCCTGCCGAATCCTGCTCCTCATGCACAATGTACTGTACTCTTACCCTGCCGAATCCTGCTCCTTATACACAATGTACTGTACTCGCACCCCGCCGAATCCTGCTCCTTATAGACAATGTACTGTACTCGCACCCTGCCGAATCCTGCTCCTCATACACAATGTACTGTACTCGCACCCTGCCGAATCCTGCTCCTTATACACAATGTACTGTACTCGCACCCTGCCGAATCCTGTTCCTTATACACAATGTACTGTACTCGCACCCTGCCTAATCCTGTTCCTTATACACAATGTACTGTACTCGCACCCTGCCGAATCCTGCTCCTCATACACAATGTACTGTACTCGCACCCTGCCGAATCCTGTTCCTTATACACAATGTACTGTACTCGCACCCCGCCGAATCCTGCTCCTTATACACAATGTACTGTACTCGCACCCTGCTGAATCCTACTCCTCATACACAATGTACTGTACTCGCACCCTGCCGAATCCTACTCCTCATACACAATGTACTGTACTCGCACCCTGCCGAATCCTGTTCCTCATACACAATGTACTGTACTCGCACCCTGCTGAATCCTGCTCCTCATACACAATGTACTGTACTCGCACCCCGCCGAATCCTGCTCCTCATGCACAATGTACTGTAATCGCACCCTGCCGAATCCTGCTCCTCATGCACAATGTACTGTACTCTTACCTTGCCGAATCCTGCTCCTTATACACAATGTACTGTACTCGCACCCCGCCGAATCCTGCTCTTTATACACAATGTACTGTACTCGCACCCTGCCGAATCCTGCTCCTTATAGACAATGTACTGTACTCGCACCCTGCCGAATCCTGCTCCTCATACACAATGTACTGTACTCGCACCCTGCCGAATCCTGCTCCTTATACACAATGTACTGTACTCGCACCCTGCCGAATCCTGTTCCTTATACACAATGTACTGTACTCGCACCCCGCCGAATCCTGCTCCTTATACACAATGTACTGTACTCGCACCCTGCTGAATCCTGCTCCTTATACACAATGTACTGTACTCGCACCCTGCCGAATCCTGCTCCTCATACACAATGTACTGTACTCGCACCCTGCCGAATCCTGCTCCTCTTGCACAATGTACTGTACTCGCACCCTGCCGAATCCTGCTCCTCATGCACAATGTACTGTACTCGCACCCCGCCGAATCCTGCTC
This sequence comes from Neoarius graeffei, assembly GCF_027579695.1. Lineage (NCBI taxonomy): Eukaryota > Metazoa > Chordata > Actinopteri > Siluriformes > Ariidae > Neoarius > Neoarius graeffei. The sequence goes on from NC_083596.1 coordinate 50,299,993, forward strand.
CTCATACACAATGTACTGTACTCGCACCCCGCCGAATCCTGCTCCTTATACACAATGTACTGTACTCGCACCCTGCTGAATCCTGCTCCTTATACACAATGTACTGTACTCGCACCCTGCCGAATCCTGCTCCTCATACACAATGTACTGTACTCGCACCCTGCCGAATCCTGCTCCTCTTGCACAATGTACTGTACTCGCACCCTGCTGAATCCTGCTCCTCATGCACAATGTACTGTACTCGCACCCCGCCGAATCCTGCTCCTCATACACAATGTACTGTACTCGCACCCTGCCGAATCCTGCTCCTCATACACAATGTACTGTACTCGCACCCTGCCGAATCCTGCTCCTCATACACAATGTACTGTACTCGCACCCCGCCGAATCCTGCTCCTCATGCACAATGTACTGTAATCGCACCCTGCCGAATCCTGCTCCTCATGCACAATGTACTGTACTCTTACCCTGCCGAATCCTGCTCCTTATACACAATGTACTGTACTCGCACCCTGCCGAATCCTGCTCCTCATACACAATGTACTGTACTCGCACCCTGCCGAATCCTGCTCCTCATACACAATGTACTGTACTCGCACCCTGCCGAATCCTGCTCCTCATACACAATGTACTGTACTCGCACCCTGCCGAATCCTGCTCCTCATACACAATGTACTGTACTCGCACCCTGCCGAATCCTGCTCCTTATACACAATGTACTGTACTCGCACCCTGCCGAATCCTGCTCCTCATACACAATGTACTGTACTCGCACCCTGCCGAATCCTGCTCCTTATACACAATGTACTGTACTCGCACCCTGCCGAATCCTGCTCCTCATACACAATGTACTGTACTCGCACCCTGCCGAATCCTGCTCCTCATACACAATGTACTGTACTCGCACCCTGCCGAATCCTGCTCCTCATACACAATGTACTGTACTCGCACCCTGCCGAATCCTGTTCCTTATACACAATGTACTGTACTCGCACCCTGCTGAATCCTGCTCCTTATACACAATGTACTGTACTCGCACCCTGCCGAATCCTGCTCCTCATACACAATGTACTGTACTCTTACCCTGCCGAATCCTGCTCCTCATACACAATGTACTGTACTCGCACCCGCCCGAATCCTGCTCCTCATACACAATGTACTGTACTCGCACCCTGCCGAATCCTGCTTCTTATACACAATGTACTGTACTCGCACCCCGCCGAATCCTGCTCCTCATACACAATGTACTGTACTCGTACCCTGCCGAATCCTGCTCCTTATACACAATGTACTGTACTCGCACCCTGCCGAATCCTGTTCCTCATACACAATGTACTGTACTCGCACACTGCCGAATCCTGCTCCTCATACACAATGTACTGTACTCGCACCCTGCCGAATCCTGCTCCTCATGCACAATGTACTGTACTCGCACCCTGCCGAATCCTGCTCCTCATGCACAATGTACTGTACTCGCACCCTGCCGAATCCTGCTCCTCATACACAATGTACTGTACTCGCACCCTGCCGAATCCTGCTCCTCATGCACAATGTACTGTACTCGCACCCCGCTGAATCCTGCTCCTCATACACAATGTACTGTACTCGCACCCGCCCGAATCCTGCTCCTCATACACAATGTACTGTACTCGCACCCTGCCGAATCCTGCTCCTTATACACAATGTACTGTACTCGCACCCTGCCGAATCCTGCTCCTCATACACAATGTACTGTACTCGCACCCCGCCGAATCCTGCTCCTTATACACAATGTACTGTACTCGCACCCTGCCGAATCCTGCTCCTCATGCACAATGTACTGTACTCGCACCCTGCCGAATCCTGCTCCTCATGCACAATGTACTGTACTCGCACCCTGCCGAATCCTGCTCCTCATACACAATGTACTGTACTCGCACCCTGCCGAATCCTGCTCCTCATGCACAATGTACTGTACTCGCACCCTGCCGAATCCTGCTCCTCATGCACAATGTACTGTACTCGCACCCTGCTGAATCCTGCTCCTCTTACACAATGTACTGTACTCGCACCCTGCCGAATCCTGCTCCTCATACACAATGTACTGTACTCGCACCCCGCCGAATCCTGCTCCTTATACACAATGTACTGTACTCGCACCCTGCCGAATCCTGCTCCTCATGCACAATGTACTGTACTCGCACCCTGCCGAATCCTGCTCCTCATGCACAATGTACTGTACTCGCACCCTGCCGAATCCTGCTCCTCATACACAATGTACTGTACTCGCACCCTGCCGAATCCTGCTCCTCATGCACAATGTACTGTACTCGCACCCTGCTGAATCCTGCTCCTCATACACAATGTACTGTACTCGCACCCGCCCGAATCCTGCTCCTCATACACAATGTACTGTACTCGCACCCTGCCGAATCCTACTCCTTATACACAATGTACTGTACTCGCACCCCGCCGAATCCTGCTCCTTATACACAATGTACTGTACTCGCACCCTGCCGAATCCTGCTCCTCATGCACAATGTACTGTACTCGCACCCTGCCAAATCCTGCTCCTTATACACAATGTACTGTACTCACACCCTGCCACATCCTGCTCCTTATACACAATGTACTGTACTCGCACCCGCCCGAATCCTGCTCCTTATACACAATGTACTGTACTCGCACCCCGCCGAATCCTGCTCCTTATACACAATGTACTGTACTCGCACCCTGCCGAATCCTGCTCCTTATACACAATGTACTGTACTCGCACCCGCCCGAATCCTGCTCCTCATACACAATGTAGTGTACTCGCACCCTGCCGAATCCTGCTCCTTATACACAATGTACTGTACTCGCACCCTGCCGAATCCTGCTCCTTATACACAATGTACTGTACTCGCACCCCGCCGAATCCTGCTCTTTATACACAATGTACTGTACTCGCACCCTGCTGAATCCTGCTCCTCATACACAATGTACTGTACTCGCTCCCTGCCGAATCCTGCTCCTCATACACAATGTACTGTACTCTTACCCTGCCGAATCCTGCTCCTTATACACAATGTACTGTACTCGCACCCTGCCGAATCCTGCTCCTTATACACAATGTACTGTACTCGCACCCCGCCGAATCCTGCTCTTTATACACAATGTACTGTACTCGCACCCTGCTGAATCCTGCTCCTCATACACAATGTACTGTACTCGCACCCCGCCGAATCCTGCTCTTTATACACAATGTACTGTACTCGCACCCTGCCGAATCCTGCTCCTTATAGACAATGTACTGTACTCGCACCCTGCCGAATCCTGCTCCTTATACACAATGTACTGTACTCGCACCCTGCCGAATCCTGCTCTTTATACACAATGTACTGTACTCGCACCCTGCTGAATCCTGCTCCTCATACACAATGTACTGTACTCGCACCCTGCCGAATCCTGCTCCTCATACACAATGTACTGTACTCGCACCCTGCCGAATCCTGCTCCTTATACACAATGTACTGTACTCGCACCCTGCCGAATCCTGCTCCTCATACACAATGTACTGTACTCGCACCCTGCCGAATCCTGCTCCTCATACACAATGTACTGTACTCGCACCCTGCCGAATCCTGTTCCTTATACACAATGTACTGTACTCGCACCCTGCTGAATCCTGCTCCTTATACACAATGTACTGTACTCGCACCCTGCCGAATCCTGCTCCTTATACACAATGTACTGTACTCGCACCCTGCCGAATCCTGCTCCTCATACACAATGTACTGTACTCGCACCCTGCCAAATCCTGCTCCTCATACACAATGTACTGTACTCGCACCCTGCCGAATCCTGCTCCTCATGCACAATGTACTGTACTCGCACCCTGCCGAATCCTGCTCCTCATACACAATGTACTGTACTCGCACCCTGCCGAATCCTGCTCCTCATGCACAATGTACTGTACTCGCACCCTGCCGAATCCTGTTCCTTATACACAATGTACTGTACTCGCACCCTGCCGAATCCTGTTCCTTATACACAATGTACTGTACTCGCACCCTGCCGAATCCTGCTCCTCATACACAATGTACTGTATTCGCTCCCTGCCGAATCCTGCTCCTCATACACAATGTACTGTACTCGCACCCTGCCGAATCCTGCTCCTTATACACAATGTACTGTACTCGCACCCTGCCGAATCCTGCTCCTCATACACAATGTACTGTACTCGCACCCTGCCGAATCCTGCTCCTCATACACAATGTACTGTACTCGCACCCTGCCGAATCCTGTTCCTTATACACAATGTACTGTACTCGCACCCTGCTGAATCCTGCTCCTTATACACAATGTACTGTACTCGCACCCTGCCGAATCCTGCTCCTCATGCACAATGTACTGTACTCGCACCCTGCTGAATCCTGCTCCTCATACACAATGTACTGTACTCGCACCCTGCTGAATCCTGCTCCTTATACACAATGTACTGTACTCGCACCCCGCCGAATCCTGCTCCTTATACACAATGTACTGTACTCGCACCCTGCCGAATCCTGCTCCTCATGCACAATGTACTGTACTCGCACCCTGCCGAATCCTGCTCCTCATGCACAATGTACTGTACTCGCACCCTGCCGAATCCTGCTCCTCATACACAATGTACTGTACTCGCACCCTGCCGAATCCTGTTCCTTATACACAATGTACTGTACTCGCACCCTGCCGAATCCTGCTCCTCATACACAATGTACTGTACTCGCACCCTGCCGAATCCTGCTCCTCATACACAATGTACTGTACTCGCACCCGCCCGAATCCTGCTCCTCATACACAATGTACTGTACTCGCACCCTGCTGAATCCTGCTCCTCATACACAATGTACTGTACTCGCACCCTGCCGAATCCTGCTCCTCATACACAATGTACTGTACTCGCACCCCGCCGAATCCTGCTCCTTATACACAATGTACTGTACTCGCACCCTGCCGAATCCTGCTCCTCATACACAATGTACTGTACTCGCACCCTGCCGAATCCTGCTCCTCATGCACAATGTACTGTACTCGCACCCTGCCGAATCCTGCTCCTCATACACAATGTACTGTACTTGCACCCTGCCGAATCCTGCTCCTCATGCACAATGTACTGTACTCGCACCCTGCCGAATCCTGCTCCTCATACACAATGTACTGTACTCGCACCCGCCCGAATCCTGCTCCTCATACACAATGTACTGTACTCGCACCCTGCCGAATCCTACTCCTTATACACAATGTACTGTACTCGCACCCCGCCGAATCCTGCTCCTTATACACAATGTACTGTACTCGCACCCTGCCGAATCCTGCTCCTCATGCACAATGTACTGTACTCGCACCCTGCCGAATCCTGCTCCTTATACACAATGTACTGTACTCACACCCTGCCAAATCCTGCTCCTTATACACAATGTACTGTACTCGCACCCCGCTGAATCCTGCTCCTTATACACAATGTACTGTACTCGCACCCTGCCGAATCCTGCTCCTTATACACAATGTACTGTACTCGCACCCCGCCGAATCCTGCTCCTTATACACAATGTACTGTACTCGCACCCGCCCGAATCCTGCTCCTCATACACAATGTACTGTACTCGCACCCTGCCGAATCCTGCTCTTTATACACAATGTACTGTACTCGCACCCTGCCGAATCCTGCTCCTTATACACAATGTACTGTACTCGCACCCCGCCGAATCCTGCTCTTTATACACAATGTGCTGTACTCGCACCCTGCTGAATCCTGCTCCTCATACACAATGTACTGTACTCGCTCCCTGCCGAATCCTGCTCCTCATACACAATGTACTGTACTCGCACCCTGCCGAATCCTGCTCCTTATACACAATGTACTGTACTCGCACCCCGCCGAATCCTGCTCTTTATACACAATGTACTGTACTCGCACCCCGCCGAATCCTGCTCTTTATACACAATGTACTGTACTCGCACCCTGCTGAATCCTGCTCCTCATACACAATGTACTGTACTCGCACCCTGCCGAATCCTGCTCCTTATACACAATGTACTGTACTCGCACCCCGCCGAATCCTGCTCTTTATACACAATGTACTGTACTCGCACCCCGCCGAATCCTGCTCTTTATACACAATGTACTGTACTCGCACCCTGCCGAATCCTGCTCCTCATACACAATGTACTGTACTCGCACCCCGCCGAATCCTGCTCTTTATACACAATGTACTGTACTCGCACCCTGCCGAATCCTGCTCCTCATAGACAATGTACTGTACTCGCACCCTGCCGAATCCTGCTCCTCATACACAATGTACTGTACTCGCACCCTGCCGAATCCTGCTCCTTATACACAATGTACTGTACTCGCACCCTGCTGAATCCTGTTCCTTATACACAATGTACTGTACTCGCACCCTGCCGAATCCTGTTCCTTATACACAATGTACTGTAATCGCACCCTGCCGAATCCTGCTCCTCATACACAATGTACTGTACTCGCTCCCTGCCGAATCCTGCTCCTCATACACAATGTACTGTACTCGCACCCTGCCGAATCCTGCTCCTTATACACAATGTACTGTACTCGCACCCTGCCGAATCCTGCTCCTCATACACAATGTACTGTACTCGCACCCTGCCGAATCCTGCTCCTCATACACAATGTACTGTACTCGCACCCTGCCGAATCCTGTTCCTTATACACAATGTACTGTACTCGCACCCTGCCGAATCCTGCTCCTCATACACAATGTACTGTACTCGCACCCTGCCAAATCCTGCTCCTCATAAACAATGTACTGTACTCGCACCCTGCCGAATCCTGCTCCTTATACACAATGTACTGTACTCGCACCCTGCCGAATCCTACTCCTCATGCACAATGTACTGTACTCGCACCCCGCCGAATCCTGCTCCTTATACACAATGTACTGTACTCGCACCCTGCCGAATCCTGCTCCTCATACACAATGTACTGTACTCGCACCCTGCCGAATCCTGCTCCTCATGCACAATGTACTGTACTCGCACCCTGCCGAATCCTGCTCCTCATACACAATGTACTGTACTCGCACCCGCCCGAATCCTGCTCCTCATACACAATGTACTGTACTCGCACCCGCCCGAATCCTGCTCCTCATACACAATGTACTGTACTCGCACCCGCCCGAATCCTGCTCCTTATACACAATGTACTGTACTCGCACCCTGCCGAATCCTGCTCCTCATGCACAATGTACTGTACTCGCACCCTGCCGAATCCTGCTCCTCATGCACAATGTACTGTACTCGCACCCCGCCGAATCCTGCTCCTTATACACAATGTACTGTACTCGCACCCTGCCGAATCCTGCTCCTCATGCACAATGTACTGTACTCGCACCCTGCTGAATCCTGCTCCTCATACACAATGTACTGTACTCGCACCCTGCCGAATCCTGCTCCTCATACACAATGTACTGTACTCGCACCCCGCCGAATCCTGCTCCTTATACACAATGTACTGTACTCGCACCCTGCCGAATCCTGCTCCTCATGCACAATGTACTGTACTCGCACCCTGCCGAATCCTGCTCCTCATGCACAATGTACTGTACTCGCACCCTGCCGAATCCTGCTCCTCATACACAATGTACTGTACTCGCACCCTGCCGAATCCTGCTCCTCATGCACAATGTACTGTACTCGCACCCTGCTGAATCCTGCTCCTCATACACAATGTACTGTACTCGCACCCGCCCGAATCCTGCTCCTCATACACAATGTACTGTACTCGCACCCTGCCGAATCCTACTCCTTATACACAATGTACTGTACTCGCACCCCGCCGAATCCTGCTCCTTATACACAATGTACTGTACTCGCACCCTGCCGAATCCTGCTCCTCATGCACAATGTACTGTACTCGCACCCTGCCGAATCCTGCTCCTTATACACAATGTACTGTACTCACACCCTGCCAAATCCTGCTCCTTATACACAATGTACTGTACTCGCACCCCGCTGAATCCTGCTCCTTATACACAATGTACTGTACTCGCACCCTGCCGAATCCTGCTCCTTATACACAATGTACTGTACTCGCACCCCGCCGAATCCTGCTCCTTATACACAATGTACTGTACTCGCACCCGCCCGAATCCTGCTCCTCATACACAATGTACTGTATATTTCGATTACGTTCATTATGTCTTATATTAAATATAGTTAGTATTTTTTTTTTTCTTTTTTAACAGACATCTAATTTTTTAGGTTTGTTTACCTGACATGTTTCGACGTATAACTTCCGTCTTCCTCAGAGTGTCTCCGGATGTTGTTGGTGACGCATCTTTTATCAGCTGATGTTTCTGAAGGCGTGGCCTTCCTGTCTGGATTGACAGGTCGGTCACGCCTTATACTGTCTGTTCGTCCCCTGCAAGATGGCACTCCAGGTATGGGAGAGCATGTATGCTCCCTCATCCCGGTTGATGGTCCTCGGGCTTCGCTTACGGATCTCCATGGCCTCCCTGATCCAGCGCTGATGTTTGTTATCTTCTGTGCGGATGACTCTGGCATTCCCCCAGTCCATAATGTGATTTTCCCTTTTGCAATGATCTGTTATAGCTGACTTATAATTTTCCTGTTGTGCCTTTTCTTTTATTGTTCGGGTTTGTCTTGTAGCTGTCTCCTTTTCGCACTCTTTCTTATGTTCATTTTTTCTTGTATTAAAACTCCTTCCTGTTTCCCCAATGTAAGTTTTATTGCATAATTGGCATGGAATCTCATATATGGTGTTGCATCTGTTGTCCGGATGTATTCTGTCTTTGGGATGAACCAGGATCTGACGGAGTGTTGTGTGTGGTTTGACAGGTGTGTTAATGTTGTGTTTCCTCATTACTCTTTGAATGCGTTCAGTTATTCCCCTGATGTATGGTAATGTAACTACTCCCCTGTGTTCTTGTTTGTTAGTTTGTTTTTTCCCTTTCTTCTGTGTTTTGTTGTTCTTAACCTGTTCCGCCCCTTTGGATATTGCCCATTGTGGATATTGACATGCCTTCAGTGCGTGTTGTATATGTTGTTCCTCCTGTTCTTTGTCCTGTGAATCTGTAATTATTGCTGTGCGTTCATGTAATGTTCTAACTACTGATATTTTGTGCATTATGGGGTGTTCGGAAGTCCAGTTTAAATATTGGTCGGTGTGTGTGGGTTTCCTGTGTACTTTTATTTTGATGTCCCCATCTTCCGTGTGTTGTATTTTCAAATCCAAAAATGCTATTGACTGCTCTGTCTCTTCTTCATGTGTGAATTTTATATTGCCGGTATTGTCTATGGTGTTGAGATGGTCGGTGAGCTGTTGAGTGTGTCCCCTCTTCACTTTTTCCAATATGTCGTCCACATACCGTTTCCAGAGTGTTGGTCTGTATTCCGATGGTATTGTAGTGAGTGCTTTCTGCTCCAGATCTTCCATGAAAAAGCCGCACATGATGGCTGATAGTGGGTCTCCCATGGCAAAACCTTCCTTCTGTCTGTAAATTGTATTCCTGAACTGAAAGTATGTGGATGTGGCGATGAATTGAAGGAGCTGAGTGATGTCTTGTACAGTGAGGTTTGTGCGTTTCTTGAGCGTCCTGTCTGTTTTTAATTTGTCTTGTACTACCTGTATGGTGGCTTCCGTGGGTGTTCTGGTGAAAAGAGATATGACGTCGTGTGATATGAAAACTTCATCTTGCTGCATTTTGATGTTTTTTAGTTCTTCTGCCAGTTGTTTTGAGTTTTTGCAATGTTGGTCTGTGAGTCCTAGTAATGGTTTAATTATTTCGGTGAGTGCTTTTGATAAGTTGTATGTGACTGAACCAATGCTGTCTACTATGGGGCGTAATGGTGTTCCTGGTTTGTGTATTTTTGGTGTGCCGTAAATCCTGGGGATGACGTTGGCTGTGGGTACTAAATGATTGTAAGCCTGCTTGTCTATTTTGTTTTCTTTGAGTAATGGTTTGAGTAGTGCTTTAAGTTTCTTTTTCTTGTCTTCTGTTGGGTCTTTTTTTAATATTTCAAATGCGTTGTCACTGAGTAATTCATTCATTTTTCGTTCATATTCATCCGTGTCCATAATGACTGTTGTCCTGCCTTTATCTGCTGGGAGGATTGTGATATCTTTATTTTTTGATAACGTTCTCATGGCTTTGGCTTCCTGTTTTGTGATGTTACTGGGTGGTGGTTTGGCCGTTTTCAATATACCAGCTATTGCGTTTCTTAGTGCTGCTTTTTGTCCCTGATCCTGTATTTTCTCACATGCTAATTCAGTTGCCAGAATGAATTCATCGTGAGGTATATTGTTCGGTGTGACAGCGTAGTTGAGTCCTTTTGCCAGTATACTGCGTTCTGCTTGTGAGAGTTTGTACCTTGATATATTATGAATCCATTTTTCGTTGATGTGCGCGTGCTCCGGTTCTGCCTTCTTTTTCCATGCGATGAGTTTGTCCAGTTTTCGTATTTGTCGGGTTTTTGTCATGGTGAATTCCTGTTCGTGTATGTCTGCCAAGTGTCCGTGTATTGCCATTTCCATTTCCTTGCTTTGGGGAAACCGGCGTTTGAAAGTTTCCGTCTCCCTGTGTAGTTCGCTGTTGATATTGTTTAGTTTATCCGTTGTGCACCGTATCCGTTCTTTTACCAGAGTCATCCGCACTTTCCTGATCATCTTTTCCGCGTTTCTGGTTGGAATCGGGTTCTTGATGTTCAGGCTGGCCGGTACCACTTCTTCATCCCGGCAGCGCAGATTGAACCTCAGGTGATTCCTGTAGCGTGCCCGTTTCTGTGTCAGTCTCTCTAGGCGGCGAAACTCCTTGATGCTTTCGTCTCCGTAACTAATTCTTAATATTTCGATTACGTTCATTATGTCTTATATTAAATATAGTTAGTATTTTTTTTTTTCTTTTTTAACAGACATCTAATTTTTTAGGTTTGTTTACCTGACATGTTTCGACGTATAACTTCCGTCTTCCTCAGACGGAATATTTAAACTGGACTTCCGAACACCCCATAATGCACAAAATATCAGTAGTTAGAACATTACATGAACGCACAGCAATAATTACAGATTCACAGGACAAAGAACAGGAGGAACAACATATACAACACGCACTGAAGGCATGTCAATATCCACAATGGGCAATATCCAAAGGGGCGGAACAGGTTAAGAACAACAAAACACAGAAGAAAGGGAAAAAACAAACTAACAAACAAGAACACAGGGGAGTAGTTACATTACCATACATCAGGGGAATAACTGAACGCATTCAAAGAGTAATGAGGAAACACAACATTAACACACCTGTCAAACCACACACAACACTCCGTCAGATCCTGGTTCATCCCAAAGACAGAATACATCCGGACAACAGATGCAACACCATATATGAGATTCCATGCCAATTATGCAATAAAACTTACATTGGGGAAACAGGAAGGAGTTTTAATACAAGAAAAAATGAACATAAGAAAGAGTGCGAAAAGGAGACAGCTACAAGACAAACCCGAACAATAAAAGAAAAGGCACAACAGGAAAATTATAAGTCAGCTATAACAGATCATTGCAAAAGGGAAAATCACATTATGGACTGGGGGAATGCCAGAGTCATCCGCACAGAAGATAACAAACATCAGCGCTGGATCAGGGAGGCCATGGAGATCCGTAAGCGAAGCCCGAGGACCATCAACCGGGATGAGGGAGCATACATGCTCTCCCATACCTGGAGTGCCATCTTGCAGGGGACGAACAGACAGTATAAGGCGTGACCGACCTGTCAATCCAGACAGGAAGGCCACGCCTTCAGAAACATCAGCTGATAAAAGATGCGTCACCAACAACATCCGGAGACACTCTGAGGAAGACGGAAGTTATACGTCGAAACATGTCAGGTAAACAAACCTAAAAAATTAGATGTCTGTTAAAAAAGAAAAAAAAAAAATACTAACAATGTACTGTACTCGCACCCTGCCGAATCCTGCTCTTTATACACAATGTACTGTACTCGCACCCTGCCGAATCCTGCTCCTTATACACAATGTACTGTACTCGCACCCCGCCGAATCCTGCTCTTTATACACAATGTACTGTACTCGCACCCTGCTGAATCCTGCTCCTCATACACAATGTACTGTACTCGCTCCCTGCCGAATCCTGCTCCTCATACACAATGTACTGTACTCTTACCCTGCCGAATCCTGCTCCTTATACACAATGTACTGTACTCGCACCCTGCCGAATCCTGCTCCTTATACACAATGTACTGTACTCGCACCCCGCCGAATCCTGCTCTTTATACACAATGTACTGTACTCGCACCCTGCTGAATCCTGCTCCTCATACACAATGTACTGTACTCGCACCCCGCCGAATCCTGCTCTTTATACACAATGTACTGTACTCGCACCCTGCCGAATCCTGCTCCTTATAGACAATGTACTGTACTCGCACCCTGCCGAATCCTGCTCCTCATACACAATGTACTGTACTCGCACCCTGCCGAATCCTGCTCCTTATACACAATGTACTGTACTCGCACCCTGCCGAATCCTGTTCCTTATACACAATGTACTGTACTCGCACCCTGCCGAATCCTGTTCCTTATACACAATGTACTGTACTCGCACCCTGCCGAATCCTGCTCCTCATACACAATGTACTGTACTCGCTCCCTGCCGAATCCTGCTCCTCATACACAATGTACTGTACTCGCACCCTGCCGAATCCTGCTCCTTATACACAATGTACTGTACTCGCACCCTGCCGAATCCTGCTCCTCATACACAATGTACTGTACTCGCACCCTGCCGAATCCTGCTCCTCATACACAATGTACTGTACTCGCACCCTGCCGAATCCTGTTCCTTATACACAATGTACTGTACTCGCACCCCGCCGAATCCTGCTCCTTATACACAATGTACTGTACTCGCACCCTGCCGAATCCTGCTCCTCATGCACAATGTACTGTACTCGCACCCTGCCGAATCCTGCTCCTCATGCACAATGTACTGTACTCGCACCCTGCCGAATCCTGCTCCTCATACACAATGTACTGTACTCGCACCCTGCCGAATCCTGCTCCTCATGCACAATGTACTGTACTCGCACCCTGCTGAATCCTGCTCCTCATACACAATGTACTGTACTCGCACCCGCCCGAATCCTGCTCCTCATACACAATGTACTGTACTCGCACCCTGCCGAATCCTACTCCTTATACACAATGTACTGTACTCGCACCCTGCCGAATCCTGCTCCTTATACACAATGTACTGTACTCGCACCCTGCTGAATCCTGCTCCTCATACACAATGTACTGTACTCGCACCCTGCTGAATCCTGCTCCTCATACACAATGTACTGTACTCGCACCCTGCCGAATCCTGCTCCTCATACACAATGTACTGTACTCGCACCCTGCCGAATCCTGCTCCTCATGCACAATGTACTGTACTCGCACCCTGCCGAATCCTGCTCCTTATACACAATGTACTGTACTCGCACCCTGCCAAATCCTGCTCCTTATACACAATGTACTGTACTCGCACCCTGCCGAATCCTGCTCCTTATACACAATGTACTGTACTCACACCCTGCCAAATCCTACTCCTTCTACACAATGTACTGTACTCGCACCCCGCCGAATCCTGCTCCTTATACACAATGTACTGTACTCGCACCCGCCCGAATCCTGCTCCTCATACACAATGTACTGTACTCGCACCCTGCCGAATCCTGCTCTTTATACACAATGTACTGTACTCGCACCCTGCCGAATCCTGCTCCTTATACACAATGTACTGTACTCGCACCCCGCCGAATCCTGCTCTTTATACACAATGTACTGTACTCGCACCCTGCTGAATCCTGCTCCTCATACACAATGTACTGTACTCGCTCCCTGCCGAATCCTGCTCCTCATACACAATGTACTGTACTCTTACCCTGCCGAATCCTGCTCCTTATACACAATGTACTGTACTCGCACCCTGCCGAATCCTGCTCCTTATACACAATGTACTGTACTCGCACCCCGCCGAATCCTGCTCTTTATACACAATGTACTGTACTCGCACCCTGCTGAATCCTGCTCCTCATACACAATGTACTGTACTCGCACCCCGCCGAATCCTGCTCTTTATACACAATGTACTGTACTCGCACCCTGCCGAATCCTGCTCCTTATAGACAATGTACTGTACTCGCACCCTGCCGAATCCTGCTCCTCATACACAATGTACTGTACTCGCACCCTGCCGAATCCTGCTCCTTATACACAATGTACTGTACTCGCACCCTGCCGAATCCTGTTCCTTATACACAATGTACTGTACTCGCACCCTGCCGAATCCTGCTCCTCATACACAATGTACTGTACTCGCTCCCTGCCGAATCCTGCTCCTCATACACAATGTACTGTACTCGCACCCTGCCGAATCCTGCTCCTTATACACAATGTACTGTACTCGCACCCTGCCGAATCCTGCTCCTTATACACAATGTACTGTACTCGCACCCTGCCGAATCCTGCTCCTCATACACAATGTACTGTACTCGCACCCTGCCGAATCCTGCTCCTCATACACAATGTACTGTACTCGCACCCTGCCGAATCCTGTTCCTTATACACAATGTACTGTACTCGCACCCTGCCGAATCCTGCTCCTTATACACAATGTACTGTACTCGCACCCTGCCGAATCCTGCTCCTTATACACAATGTACTGTACTCGCACCCTGCCGAATCCTGCTCCTCATACACAATGTACTGTACTCGCACCCTGCCAAATCCTGCTCCTCATACACAATGTACTGTACTCGCACCCTGCCGAATCCTGCTCCTCATGCACAATGTACTGTACTCGCACCCTGCCGAATCCTGCTCCTTATGCACAATGTACTGTACTCGCACCCTGCCGAATCCTGCTCCTCATACACAATGTACTGTACTCGCACCCTGCCGAATCCTGCTCCTCATGCACAATGTACTGTACTCGCACCCCGCCGAATCCTGCTCCTTATACACAATGTACTGTACTCGCACCCTGCCGAATCCTGCTCCTCATACACAATGTACTGTACTCGCACCCTGCCGAATCCTGCTCCTCATACACAATGTACTGTACTCGCACCCTGCCGAATCCTGCTCCTCATACACAATGTACTGTACTCGCACCCTGCCGAATCCTGTTCCTTATACACAATGTACTGTACTCGCACCCTGCCGAATCCTGTTCCTTATACACAATGTACTGTACTCGCACCCTGCCGAATCCTGTTCCTTATACACAATGTACTGTACTCGCACCCTGCCGAATCCTGTTCCTTATACACAATGTACTGTACTCGCACCCTGCCGAATCCTGCTCCTCATACACAATGTACTGTACTCGCACCCGCCCGAATCCTGCTCCTCATACACAATGTACTGTACTCGCACCCGCCCGAATCCTGCTCCTCATACACAATGTACTGTACTCGCACCCTGCCGAATCCTGCTCCTTATACACAATGTACTGTACTCGCACCCCGCCGAATCCTGCTCCTTATACACAATGTACTGTCCTCGCACCCTGCCGAATCCTGCTCCTCATGCACAATGTACTGTACTCGCACCCTGCCGAATCCTGCTCCTCATACACAATGTACTGTACTCGCACCCGCCCGAATCCTGCTCCTTATACACAATGTACTGTACTCGCACCCTGCCGAATCCTGCTCCTCATGCACAATGTACTGTACTCGCACCCTGCCGAATCCTGCTCCTCATGCACAATGTACTGTACTCGCACCCTGCCGAATCCTGCTCCTCATACACAATGTACTGTACTCGCACCCGCCCGAATCCTGCTCCTCATACACAATGTACTGTACTCGCACCCTGCCGAATCCTGCTCCTTATACACAATGTACTGTACTCGCACCCCGCCGAATCCTGCTCCTTATACACAATGTACTGTCCTCGCACCCTGCCGAATCCTGCTCCTCATGCACAATGTACTGTACTCGCACCCTGCCGAATCCTGCTCCTCATGCACAATGTACTGTACTCGCACCCTGCCGAATCCTGCTCCTCATACACAATGTACTGTACTCGCACCCCGCCGAATCCTGCTCCTTATACACAATGTACTGTACTCGCACCCTGCCGAATCCTGCTCCTCATGCACAATGTACTGTACTCGCACCCTGCCGAATCCTGCTCCTTATACACAATGTACTGTACTCGCACCCTGCCAAATCCTGCTCCTCATACACAATGTACTGTACTCGCACCCCGCCGAATCCTGCTCCTTATACACAATGTACTGTACTCGCACCCTGCCGAATCCTGCTCCTTATACACAATGTACTGTACTCGCACCCTGCCGAATCCTGCTCCTCATACACAATGTACTGTACTTGCACCCTGCCGAATCCTGCTCCTCATACACAATGTACTGTACTCGCACCCTGCCGAATCCTGCTCCTTATACACAATGTACTGTACTCGCACCCCGCCGAATCCTGCTCCTTATAAACAATGTACTGTATTCGCACCCGCCCGAATCCTACTCCTTATACACAATGTAGTGTACTCGCACCCTGCCGAATCCTGCTCCTCATGCACAATGTACTGTACTCGCACCCTGCCGAATCCTGCTCCTCATACACAATGTACTGTACTCGCACCCTGCCGAATCCTGCTCCTCATACACAATGTACTGTACTCGCACCCCGCCGAATCCTGCTCCTTATACACAATGTACTGTACTCGCACCCTGCCGAATCCTGCTCCTTATACACAATGTACTGTACTCGCACCCTGCCGAATCCTGCTCCTTATTCGTTTTGTTGTCCATGGAACATCCGTGTGTGTGTGTGTGTGTGTGTGTGTGTGTGTGTTTAGGACCCGACATAGTGGTGTGTGACGAAGGCCATGTCCTGAAAAATGAAGCGTCTGCCATCTGTAAAGCAATGCGCTCCATCCGCACGCGCCGGCGAATCGTCTTGACCGGAACACCGCTTCAGAACAATCTCAACGAGTGTAATGACCTTTGACCTTTTACCCTGACCAAGCTTTTAAAAAAAAAAAAAAAAAAACTTTTTTTTTTTTCCCCCAAACAGTCTTTAGAAGCTCGTGTGTGTGTGTGCTACAGATCACTGCATGGTGAGTTTTGTGAAGCAGAACCTCTTGGGTTCTCTGCGCGAGTTTCGGAACCGTTTCATCAACCCCATCCAGAACGGCCAGTGTGCCGACTCCACGCTCTCCGATGTGAGACTGATGAAGAAACGTGTGCACGTCCTCCACGAGCTCCTCGCTGGATGTGTTCAGGTCAGAGAGAGAGAATCAGACAGAATGCGAGAGACAGAGAGAGAGAGAGAGGGAAAACATTTCGAACAGAATATTCTATAGTTACTTTGTCACCAAGTTACATGAGGTTGGTTTCTAACTCTAGCTGGCTATGCTAAAGTGTGTGTGTGTGTGTGTGTGTCTGTCTTGTAGAGACGGGATTATTCCGCTCTGACACCTTTCCTGCCACCCAAGCGAGAGTACGTGCTGTCAGTCAGGATGACAACACTACAGTGCAAACTGTACCGACACTACTTACAGAACTACACTGGTCAGACAGGCACACACACAACTCAATAACCACAGATGATTTCTTCTAGCTAACCTTGCACTTTAATATACTGTGTGTGTGTGTGTGTGTGTGTGTGTGTGTGTGTGTGTGTGTGTGTAGCTGAAGGAGTGGGCGTAAACACTTTATTTCAGGATTTTCAGATCCTGAGCCTGATTTGGACGCATCCATGGTGCCTGCAGCTCTCTGATCAGAATAGAGGCAACAGGGTGTGTAGATCTAAACACACACACATATACACACAGAGTTTATTGCTCACTTTGTGTCTTTTTCATCGTGTGTGTGTGTGTGTGTGTGTAAAATGCAGGGCAAAGGGGAGGAGCTTACAACTGAAACTGTGGTGACTAGTGAACATTCTGAAGTGGCAAAACAGCAGAGCCCCGATGAACGGTGTGTGTGTGTGTGTGTGTGTGTGTGTGTGTGTGTAATTGTGGAGTGTGTTGGTTTATTGAGGTGTGTGTTTGTGTTGCAGTGCGGTGGAGAAGAGCAAAGATCCTAACTCAGCCAAAACGACAGCAGAAGAGGGTACACACACACACACACACACGCATGCACTCGCTCACTCACTCACTCATTCTCTCTCTGATGTGTGTGTGTGTGTGTAGAGCACAGTGTGTTGAGCAGACCCGCAGCAGGTTGGTACAGAGAGTTTGTGTGTGACGCCGACGCTGAGCTCCTGGAGCATTCTGGGAAATTAATGCTGCTGATGGAGATCCTGCACTGCGCTGAACAGCTGCAGGATAAAGTGTGAGACTTTCTTCTTCAAGATTTCAAACCAGTACACAAACATTTATCACATCACGAAAGACTACTTTATATTTCCGTTTTGTTTGTGTGTGTGTGTGTGTGTGTGTGTGTGAGAGAGAGAGAGAGAGAGAGAGCTCTGTGCTCCCTGAGTCAATCCTGAGGACTGGGATTGTGCGGTGCGCTGCAGTGCATCACCACAGAGCAGGAACAGATTGTATTTTGTTGTCTTTCCATGACTTCAGCACACAGTGACGCATGATGGTGTGTGTGTGTGTGTGTGTGTGTGTCTTTGAGTAAAGATAGCGTGTTTGATGAATAAACACTGTCATGCTGCAGGTTGGTGTTTAGTCAGTCTCTTGTTTCACTGGACCTGATTGAAACCTTCTTGGAGTTGGCTGATAAAGCAAAGGAAGAGGGAAAGGCCTGTGTGTATAAAGGTAACACACACACACACACACACACACACACACACACACACACACGTTGTAACTTAATAAATTATTACTGTAATTAGACCAGTGTAAACAATGCAACATACACAGCACTTCTCACCTGAAAAACTGGGTGCGGTGTTTTGGTGTGTGTGTGTGTGTGTGTGTGTGTTTTTTAGGGAAGCGGTCGTGGGTGCGTGATAAGGACTATTATCGTCTGGATGGTTCAACCACCGCAACAGCACGCAAGAAATGGGCTCAGGAGTTCAACAACGTCAGAAACACAACGTAACACATACACACACACACACACACACACACACTCACACTAAAATAAAACAGGGTTCCCTCTTTGGATAATCATTCCACCCCCACCACCCCCCTCTCTCTCCACTCTCCCCCTCCTCTCACTACCTCCCTCTCTCTCTCCCCCTCCTCTCACTACCTCCCTCTCCTCTCACTACCTCCCTCCCTCTCTCTCCACTCTCCCCCTCCTCTCACTACCTCCCTCTCTCTCTCCACTCTCCCCCTCCTCTCACTACCTCCCTCTCCTCTCACTACCTCCCTCCCTCTCTCTCCACTCTCCCCCTCCTCTCACTACCTCCCTCTCTCTCTCCACTCTCCCCCTCCTCTCACTACCTCCCTCTCTCTCTCCACTCTTCCCCTCCTCTCACTACCTCCCTCTCTCTCTCTCCACTCTCCCCCTCCTCTCACTACCTCCCTCTCTCTCTCTCCACTCTCCCCCTCCTCTCACTACCTCCCTCTCTCTCTCCACTCTCCCCCTCCTCTCACTACCTCCCTCTCTCTCTCTCCACTCTCCCCCTCCTCTCACTACCTCCCTCTCTCTCTCCACTCTCCCCCTCCACTCTCCCCCTCCTCTCACTACCTCCCTCTCTCCACTCTCCCCCTCCTCTCACTATCTCCCTCTCTCCACTCTCCCCCTCCTCTCACTACCTCCCTCTCTCCACTCTCCCCCTCCTCTCACTACCTCCCTCTCTCCACTCTCCCCCTCCTCTCACTACCTCCCTCTCTCCACTCTCCCCCTCCTCTCACTACCTCCCTCTCTCCACTCTCCCCCTCTCTCTCTCCACTCTCCCCCTCTCTCTCTCTCTCTCCACTCTCTCTCTCCACTCTCCCCCTCCTCTCACTACCTCCCTCTCTCTCTCCCCCTCTCTCTCTCCACTCTCCCCCTCCTCTCACTACCTCCCTCTCTCTCTCTCTCCACTCTCCCCCTCCTCTCACTACCTCCCTCTCTCTCTCCCCCTCTCTCTCTCCACTCTCCCCCTCCTCTCACTACCTCCCTCTCTCTCTCCCCCTCCTCTCACTACCTCCCTCTCTCTCTCCCCCCTCTCTCCACTCTCCCCCCCTCTCTCCACTCTCCCTCCCTCCCCCCCTCCTCTCTCTCCCTCCCTCCCCCCCTCCTCTCTCTCCCTCCCTCCCCCCCTCCTCTCTCTCCCTCCCTCCCCCCCTCCTCTCTCTCCCTCCCTCCCCCCCTCCTCTCTCTCTCCCTCCTCCCTCTCTCTCTCCCTCCACTCCGCCCCATCTTCACTCCCCCCCCCAGCTGCAGGTTGTTCCTGATCTCGACTCGAGCCGGCTCTTTAGGGATTAATCTTGTCGCGGCGAATCGAGTCGTGGTGTTTGACGCATCATGGAATCCGATGTATGACGTTCAGAGCATGTTTAGAGTTTATCGCTTTGGCCAGAAGAAACCCGTGTACATCTACCGCTTCCTAGCACAGGTACGCACGCACGCGCGCGCACACACACACAGGTGCTGTTCTCACTTTACAGACAGGAGAGAGAACTTTAAAAGGCAACACAGATAAAATCAGTGGTGATGATGATGATGGTCCTGCTGTTCCTCAGGGAACAATGGAGCAGAAGATCTACGAGCGTCAGGTGGCGAAGCAGTCTCTGTCATCCCGTGTGGTGGACCAGCAGCAGATCCAGCGCCACTTCACACTCAGCCAACTGAGCGACCTGTACCGCTTCCAACCTGACAGCCGCGGCAAGAGCCACACTGTGGAGCCTGCGGTACACACTCTCTCTCTCTCTCTCTCTCACTATAACACAACACGTACATCAATATTAATCTTACTTTAAATTTCTGTCCACCTGTTCAGGTGGGATTAGTTTTCCTGACTCGCGTGGGCGTCTTCACCATGCACCAAAAAACCACAATTCCATGTGTCCTACGTCCGCATCATTTTAATTTTTGTCCTTTATTATTTAAGTGCTCGGTGTAGGGGGCGTGGCCACACAAGTTAGGACTACTGATGTCATATTGGTGTCATGATAACACATCACGATACTTTTCTGAGATTTTACAATGTTTTTATTATTATATTATCAATTAGATTAGCAAAGATTTGTAATTTTTTTCTTTTCAGTGTTAGATTTCTTAAAAAAAAAGTTTTAAATGTAAAAAATACAACAAATGTACTTTTGTACACTTGATTTCACAAACTGAGCAATTAATCAAACAAAAGAAACACGACTGCACTGCTGAGCCTGTCAAAGCTCAGCTCATCGTGAAGACATCTTGAAGGATTGTGATTTTTTTTTTTTTGAGACGTCACTCGGCCCTAACACAAGTTCATCATGAGTAGGTCACATGGTCATAAATCCGGAAGCATCGCCTCTCCGACACATCTTTTTAAAACGACTTTTTTATTGTTCTGTTTCATTTTAGAGCAGTGACGAGATGAACTATTACCTGCGATTATTAAGTCGTAAATTACGATGGAATTTTTCCAGCTCAGTTTGTAAAAACTTAAACAGAATAAATCCCAGATATTCCGGGAACGACGACATTCCTCACCTCCACGTGGAAAGTTAATCCCGCCTTGATGCGGTTGAAGATGCAAAGCACGTACAATCGTTTATTCGTGATTTGACATTAGCTCCGCCCCCAGACACGTCACTGCGATACATCTGTGCACCATCATAAGGTGGAGTTTGAGCAGAGGGGGAGGGGTCAGTTTGGGAGAGAAAGGCTGGTCGGTGTTTTCATTGTGATTGCAGTTCACCTCACAGCCAGCAGATGGCGCCAAACATCACAAACTGCTGCTTTAAAATGAGTGTGTGTGTGTGTGTGTGTGTGTGTGTAGGACAAGGTGCTGGCGATGCTCCTGAAGCACTGTGGGCGAACCATAGTGTCGTTCCATGAACACAATTCGCTGTTGGATCACAGGGTGGAGGAGGAGCTTAGCATGGAGGAAAGGAAGGAGGCGTGGGAGGAGTACAAGCTCGAGGAGACGAAGCAAACACACACACGTGTATATATACATACATACACACACTGCCATCCTCTGTGTCCATTTTCTGTTCATTTTTTTCCTCTCACTGTTCGTTCACAGATCTCCAGCCAGGATTCAGGTGAGCTGTCGAGGAAAAGCAACCAGGAGCTGGAGGTAGTGTGTGTGTGTGTGCGCGCGCGTGCAAAACTGGTACCAAGGATGGTGAAAGAATAAGAAAGACAAACTAGAGAATGAGAATTAAAGAAAGACAACGAAGTTGGAAGCTTGAAATGAAAATAAAGAAACTCTGAGGAGCAAAACAGTGCTGCTGTTTTTTTTTTTCTTTTTCTTTCATTAGGTGATGTTAAGGAAAGGACGTCTGGACCTGCAGAAAGCTTCACAGAACATCAACCGCCTAAGTCTGGAGTTCTTCCAGCAGGAAGTGGTGTGTGTGTTTTAGTATATACAGTCTGCATTGTGTAAATAAATCACATCCCTTTTTCTATGTAATTATGACGTGTACGTTGTGGTGTGTGTAGAAGAAATATCACCCTCTGCTGGATGAAGAGGGAATAAAGCAGAAGGCCACTCAGGCTTACCAGGGCTTTGAAAGAGACAGACAGCGCAGGATCGAGATTTACCAACGCAAGCTCAAGAGTCAGCAAAAGGTGTGTGTGTACACACACATGCGCACACATTTCATCAGCATGAGTGCACTCGTTGTATCGCAGTGTATTTTGCACTGGAAGTCTTCCATTTTGTTTGTGGACCCTCTAAATACTCGGTAGTGAGCAGGGCTTCAGAAGCATGTTGCTGTTTATTGTTGGAATAATCACCTCTCTGTGTCTCAGCTCATTCGGTACACGCAGCAGATTCTGGCTAAAAGGGCGGAGCATAGCCACAGAACTCCTCCCACGCCAGTCGAGTCAAGATTTCAAGCGGGTGAATCTTCCTCAGCCACGCCTACTCCACAGGTCCAGCACAGCCAATCGTACGGCTCTTTCTCTCAGCCGTCATCATCTCGAGTCGTACGTCAGACAGGACTTCCTGTCGGAGCTGGTCTAGATCTTCTCACAACAACTGCGGAGCACCAGGGTGACAGGTGGTTAAAGGGGCGGTCTGATAACGGTACACACGCTCACGCCAGCGGTTCAGTCGGTTTTTCCTGAAGTGCGTTCTGACACTTGTTTGCCAAAAGAATTGGCTTGATTTTGTTCTCGAACAGCGATCCACAAACCTGCTGCTGAAAATCCGGATCGCTGTCGAGCCAAAAGTTCGTTTATTTTTCTCCGTGATCGAATGTAATTGCGTCCCTAAGTTACGATGCCAACTTTTGAACCACGACGACGACTTTCCCTCGAACGGCGTCAGTTAGCGAAATCGCTAATGTGTTCAGTATCTGAAGTTTTGTGCTGCAATGTAGCGAACCACTAATGCAAGCTAAGTTAAGCTAAGCTAATCTCATAGACTACATTTGCTCGAAGTTAATTTTGGCCAAATATATATTAAAAAAAAAGGAATTATTCTCTTACAACACTGCTGTAGTTGTGTATATCACAAATTGAAGAAAAAAGAAAGTGTGTGTAGCATGTGCTGTGTTTACATGTTTAAACCTGTCGTTACTTGTTAAGTAAAAAGGCAGATTTTGTCAGAAGACACTCAGAGTCAATGTTTTACTGTCTGCTGAACTGATATTTGACTCATTAACTCAATAAAGGAACATCAAACCCCAAAGTCTGGAGTTCTTCCAGCAGGACGTTTGTTAATTTCATGCTGCAGAGTTGTGCAGTTGATGATTAAAGGGTTAAAAAAATATATATCTTTAATCTGTCGTGTGTGAGAGCGATATTATCATGGACAAGAATTTCCTGAAGTGAGAAATTAATAGAAAACATGTTTACTTCAGTCTGCCTTATAATGCAAGTCGAAGGGCAGACGTCGAATGGTACATACAGTCGCGGATTTTAAGACACGATAGTCGGAATTTAAAACTTTAGCCATTAAACAAAGACAGACATGAGAGAAAATCTTCCCGAAACTTCTTATTTCGAGCTGTAACTCATACCGCAAAAATGATATTTAAAAGAAAAAAAGATCTGGTTGCTTTACTTGTCGCCAGACGCCATCACAGCTGCACAACAACAACATGGTGCATCTTTTAAATCAGCTTAACTATGCTTTCTTCCCTCACATAAAACCATTCACAGAGATGCCTACCCCAAATTTTGAATTTCAGTATTTTGGAATGACTTTCAGTAACATTAATTTATGCGCATTTCCATTATAAAGAGGTGTATATACACCAATATGTTTAACATTTAAATTATTAAAAAGAACTCTTTTTTTGTGTGAATTGAGTAAACAAAACACGAGCAGCCATCTCAACTGAATTTCCACTCAACAAATTTCTAGCGCATACAATACATCACATTTTTCTAAATACAATAGTGTTCCCTGTTTGCAGACATTACGGTTGACTACCAATCGTTGGTACTGAATGTAACTCCTCAAAAAGTATTATATTATATTGCCTGGCAAAATGTTCTACCTGTTAACGGATTCTAATAAAATTTAAAAAAAATTTCTTATTTCATGCCAAAGAGAGTCTGACATTGTTATCTTAATGTCCCAATATATAAATACTTCAGCATAATGCTTCAGAAGAGACAGTGAATAAAATGACATTTATAATTGTATTTAAAACAGTGGAATCATCAATTTTTTGCCACAATCCCAAAAACATTAATCATAAAATTCTGTTGTTTTTGATCATACTACATGGACATTTGCACTTGCAACACTGAAAAGACTTTGAATTAAAGAAGTGCAGCCAGTGTTTGATGTTTCAGTGAATAAAAATCAGACATGTAAAAAGAAACTGAATAAGTTTAACTCACATTTCATGGCACTAATCGGCAAGTTCAACTCCAAGCACAGGTCAACCATCACCGCTTCAGCACGTGTCACGTTCCGTGTCTTTTCATCCACAGATTTCGTAAAAAACTGCTGGATACCCCCAGATTTACTTTCCGCCTGACTCGCCATTTCAGCATACTCCATATGTTTTTTTTTTTTTTTTGTAGTTGACATGCCGTGTGCAGTCATCGCGACCACCATGAGTGATGTTAATGTCAGTTCTACACAGTTTGCAGTGCGCGTATCCATTGCCCTTTTGACTGGGTGTAACGCACGGCCATTCTACCGTATATCGTGGGAGGAACACCTGTCCCGATACTGAGCGTTTCATTTCCACTATTGAGAAGCAGCACCATGCGTGTGTGATGTCGAGCGAAAATAGTGCGAACAAATGTGTGGTTGTCGTAAAAATAAGTAGCCGTGAATCGCGCATGGATTGAAAAAGTCGCTTGGACATTTAAAAACAACTCACTGGAATTTAAGACTTTATAATAATTCCGTACAGAATAACACTGCTTGCCGTAACATCGTGTTTACGTAACTTTTCCGTACTAGTAGGCATCTCTGCATTCAAATTCTAGATTTACAGCTTCATTTATATCCAGGAAGAATTTCTGAAAATGTTAACGTCATGTTTATTAAATGTTCAGCATCTGCCCTTAGACTTCCATTCCAGGGGATTTGGAGGAAACTGGCTTTCTGGGGTTTGCCGTGCAGGGAAACATGCATCTTCCTCTCTCTCGCACATTACAGATGTGTTGAACAGAAATTAAATACAAACACGTTAGACTTTCCCTTTAATATCACAGCAAGCTCGGAAAAGGACATCAGGCTCCTCAGTGAAGCTCATGAATTCATGTGCACGACCTGAACTTGAAAGCTCAGTGGAAAAAGTACTAAATCTGGTGTGTGTGTGTGTTGGCATCACTAAAGCTCTGCTTATTTTCAAGGCAGTAGCAAGTCGTAGAATGTTTCAGATCTGACCCTAGCAGAGACTCCTCCTCTGTGACATCACACACAAAATCTCATGGAAATAAAAACAAGCCTCTTCAGTACAAAATATTTATTAATTTTTTTCATATATAATATATATATATCATCAGCACTGATTCAGCAGAACGTGGAGGAATAATCCAGTGGATGAGCCGAGTATCAAAGCTGGAATGTGTCCTTTAAACTCTAGAACACGGCAGAATTTTCTAGAACGGCAAAGGCGTGTTCTGAACACGGACCGTACACAAGACGGACGTGGCAACTGAAGCCAAAATCGTAATCGGATGCCCTGGGGTGGAAGGCTGAAGTACAATGTTTAGCCCCGCCCACATCCAGATTTGTCAGTGCAAAGAAACAGGAGATGTGGGTTATTTTTGAGACTCTGACACCAAAACATTTAGAGTTTGCTATTCACGAGAAGCATCTATCTGCTGATGTGAACGAAGCCTTGCAAAAATGAGACGTCAGAAACTGTCAGATCAATAAGTCCTGATGTGCTGGAAAGGTTTACGAAGCAGTCTCGATATTCATCAGTCCACGCTCAGCCAAACGAGACGACAATTTAGTAGTGTGGCTGTTCTCCGTAGAAGTGGGCGTCTGGCCGAGGTTACTCCAAACGCAGAATCCTCAATGAAGTAAAGAACCTGAGAGTAAGAGCTAAAGGCTTGAAGGAACCATTGGGACTCGTTGATATCTCTGTTCATGAGTCAAACATACGCAGGACACCATGGAGGAAACCGCTGCTCTCCAAAATAATACTGGAAGAACACCGAGCACGACCTATGGCATTTAAAAAAAAAAAAAAAGCAGCATGGTGGTGGGAGCATCATGATTTTCTGCCTCGGAAAGTGGCCCAGTCAGAGCTCAGACTTTAACCCGACATCCTGATAATACAGCCAAGCTGAAAACGTTCCGTCAGGAAGAACGGACCAAAATTCCTTCTGAACGGTGTGCAGCTCTGATCCACAACTCCCAGCAGCACTTGTTTGAGGTCATTACTGCCACCAGGAACTAAACCTAAGGGTTCGTTTACTTTTCCCAACAGCACTGTGCATGTATAATGGCTGTGTTCAGTAAAGATGTGAACGATTAACTGTTTGGGTGTTATTAGTTAAAACTTTTATTGTAAACATGGATGAAGATCAGACCGTATTTAAAAATACAGAAATGCAGGTCATTCCAAAGGGTTCACTTACTTTTTCTTGCCACTGTATGCAGTTTAAAGTAAAGTAACAGCGCTCTCCATGCTGGATGAGCAGCAGCTGTGCTTCGTGTCTCTCCCACTTCAGTCTTCGCTAACAGCGTTTTACAAAATCAATTTTATTCACGTCAACACTTTTTTTTTTTTAAATGCTGTTTTCTGAAAAAAAAAAAAAAACATTAGCATCCATGAGAACGCTGTTTTCTGAAAGGACTCTAGCGTCCATACACGCGTCATTTTTTTGTAAAAACAATTCCATTCATGCAAATGCTGTTCGAAAAAATAAAGTGCTGTACATCAAACTGTCTTGTCAAACAACTCGTGAGTCATGTGATGAATCCAAAGTATTCGCGGTGAGGTGAGGTGCGGTACAGCGCCTATCGCATTCAGTAACAACTCGGACAGCGGCTGATAAACCGAGTCCTGGCAAAACGTACGTAAAACCGCAATTTTTAAAAAGCTTTGCTGTCAGTGAACCGAATCGTGTTTTTGTGAAGACAGAAGGCGAGAACGCAGAGGAAATATCTGTAGACGGGCCGAGTCACTGAGCACCGTCTTAGCGTGAAGAAGAAGGCGTGTCTGTGACAAATGTGGGCAGGGCATCAGATGTTCTGTTCGACTACAAACGCTCCACCCACACGTTGTCCGTTGTGTGTACGGTCCGTGATGTCAGGCTGAACACAGTGAGAATACTAAAGCAAGTACGTTTCAGAAACACTGGAAATGGACCAAATCAGAAATATTACTGGACTTCCTGTGACGGGTCAGCGGAGCAGGAGCCTTCGGGTTGCGTGCGTCAGTCAGTCTGTGCCGAAGTATCTCTGGCCGAAGTGTGTTGGAGCAACAGCGTGAACCTCGGTTGTCAGGATTGTGATGTCAGGAAACTCTGTTACTATGGATTTAGCACCTACACACACACACACATGGTGAATGTTCTCTGTGTGGTACATAAACATTATACGTTCACTAATAATCAAAAAGCTCTAATGGAACGTTTCGGTTAAGAATGCAGCTCTGCCAGAGAGAGAGAGAGAGAGTTACCATGTGGTGTGGAGAAAAGACTCAGCAGGATGATGTGTTTGGCTTGGAGGCCATGTTCCTTTAACACCCTCACTGCCTCAATCACTGTGTTACCTGTACCTGAGGGGGGCAACAAAAAAACACACGCACGATAAAACTCATACATGCAGCTGCGTTCTTCACCCAGTGTTGGATTAAATACAAAAAATAAATAAATATGAATTCAAAGGTGTTCGTGAAGCCATGACGGAAATAACAGCTGAGCTCACTTCCTGTTTTGACGTCCATCTTTGACTGGCTGGATGGAAAAGGAGTGCAGATGAAACTTCGGAGGCTGATTTGTTAAAGATGACCTGACGCTCAGTTTGGATTGGTTTACTCTGTGGTTACAAGTTGTTCGTTGTTTACAGACCGATCACAGCGGAGGATGAGATTAAATACTGAATCCACACCGGCAGCTGATGCTTTATTATATTTGAGTCTCGCTGATCACGGCTGATGGTTTAAACACTCAAACTGGAAGGGCTGGGATAAATCCTCACCGATCCTGGATACTCCTCCATTCAGTCCCCCCAGGATTCCACAGGCCTTTTTTGTGATCGTTGCGGGCTAAAATGTCTGATGTTGCGGGGGTTTTCCAAAAAATTGCAATGAAAGTTGCGGTGTTTTTTAGGTTTTGTTGCGATTACATTGCGGGAGGAAGTGAAAGTTGCGATTTTCTCTTTTTGTGATTAAAATTGAGTGATATGTTAAATATTAAGTTATTACTGAAAAACTATTGATTAAAAAAACAAAAAGACACTGAGAAATGGTCCTATAAACAACTTTACCAATATAAAAGATTACCAGGACTACAAAAATGCAGAAAAATAGGCTTTACTTATCCAAATGCACCTGTTGGTTCAAAAGTTAAAGTGCAGAGAACCTCACAGCACAACATGAAGTTACCTTAAAATATAATATAAATGCCTCAGCTTTCATGTAAGAAAAAACTATTAATACTAGTACTGTGTGCAGGCAGTCTCTCCTGAAGACTAAATTAAACAATAATTATAAACTAATAAAATAAATGGCTCAGGCTTCATAGAAGAAAAAAACAACTTGAACAGAATCTCACAGTATGATGCTGAAGCTGCCTAGACAATGGAAAATAAAATACCATTTTGTCAAAAATGTTGGCATCCATTAATTTCCTGTATTAAGTAAAAAATAATGTAAAGTGCGCACAGTCCTTCACTGTAAACATAACACACTTTCAGTAACAGAATTTAAGCCTACAGAAACACTGACTCACACATGCAATGTTGCCAGATACTGCTGACGTTTTCCAGCCAAAAATATGTTCAAAACCCGCCAAAGTGCACTTAAAACCGCCCAATCTGGCAACACTGCGCACATGCTGCTTCTCTTGAACGTATACACGGAAGTAAGGCGGAAGGTAGTTTGTCGACGTCACCTCAAGACGACGCCAACGATTGGTCAAATTTGCGGGAAAGTTGTGGTGATTGGATATAATTGCAACACCGCCCTGAATTCGCGGGGATTGGTTGAATTTGTGTTGAAGTTGCAAATCTCAACATCGCGAAATCCTGGAGGGTCTGTCCATTTTAAATACTGATTACAGCTGAAACACTCACTGACCAACCACAGCCAATCATCAGGGGAATACTAATCACACACGAACCAGTCAGAGCTGATCTCTGGGTTAAATCCTAACTGATGATCTTGGAGTTAAACTCGGCGTGATCTCAGCTGATCCCTGGGATTAATACTCACTCAGTATGGGGTACATGAGCAGCACCTTCCTGCGGCTGATGTCAGGAGGAAACTTGGCGTAGAAAACTTTGGCTTTCTGAGTCTCCTCATCGCTCTGGATGAGAATCTTTCCGATGCGGATTGACCTACAGCAGTCTCTCAGACCCTGCTCCATCGCCTCGCCTACACACACACACACACACACTTTAGTCTGAGGTCACTGACAAACTTCTCACACATTATTCAGTACACAGCATGTTACCTTTAAATCAGTGTTTGACCCAGGGTTCAGTCATATTCATAACTCCAGCTGTTTGAAAACATCTGCAGCTGGACAGCGTTGTGCGTGGGTGTGTGTGTGTGTGTGTGTGTGTGTGTTGATGCAGTTCTCGCTCACTAACTCACCACTGCGCATGATGCTCACACCACAGTTTCCCTTCTCAAACTTCACCCCCTCATACTTGTGACCTGAACACAGAGCAAGATCACAAACACCACACCCTTCAGGAAGTGCGAAGCAGTGTGTGAAGTGTTTATATCCTTGTGGTATAAATCTGTAATGAAACGCTACATGAAGAAGCAGGAGTGTGTTAAATAAAGAGGTGAAGAGCATACTGTGTGGGAGTGTATCGCATTTCGTAGTGCCGTGGTCTAACGTTAGCGAGCGAGCAGGTCATTGTTTAATACTGTAGTGTGTGTGTGAGACAGAGTGGTGTGTTCACCTGTGGGTGTGATCACAGTGCACTCACTGTACGGAAGCTGATTGAGTCCCTCTTCAACCACCAGTCTGATCTACACACACACACACACACACACACAAAAATCAATCAGCCAATCAGCGGCTCATTCTGGATCAGCTGATCTACCTCATGAGTCAGTCATTTTAGGAAACTCGGAATGAGGAAACAAATTAACACCTGACACACTCCGTCCATCCCCTCCGCTGTGGAACCGTGTAGCGTGGTCCATAACTTCTGATCGCTGGTATTATATTGTGGAATTATATATTCTATTCTATTCTTGTGGTTCGCACTCAACGTGCGAGTCGTGATGTCATGTCAAATTGAACTTAAGTAAGCCCCACCCCTTGTTGACCATTTGAAGTGATATAATGCTTTGTAATTACATGATAATAAACAACCACATGGTCCTTACCAATCTGTCAGCAGAAAACACAAAATCCCCTCGACTGGTGGACCTGAGAGAGACAGCAGAGTGCATAAATAACATGATATGCACCTTCACGTTTAAGTTGTTAGCGTATCGCTTATCCTACATGGATTACGTCACTCTACCCAATGGAGAATGAGCGTTGAATATCTCATCTCATTATCTCTAGCCGCTTTATCCTGTTCTACAGGGTCGCAGGCGAGCTGGATCCTATCCCAGCTGACTACGGGCGAAAGGCGGGGTACACCCTGGACAAGTCGCCAGGTCATCACAGGGCTGACACATAGACACAGACAACCATTCACACCTACGCTCAATTTAGAGTCACCAGTTAACCTAACCTGCATGTCTTTGGACTGTGGGGGAAACTGGAGCACCCGGAGGAAACCCACGCGGACAACATGCAAACTCCGCACAGAAAGGCCCTCGCCGGC
This sequence comes from Neoarius graeffei, assembly GCF_027579695.1. Classification (NCBI taxonomy): domain Eukaryota; kingdom Metazoa; phylum Chordata; class Actinopteri; order Siluriformes; family Ariidae; genus Neoarius; species Neoarius graeffei. Next base: position 50,331,521 of record NC_083596.1, read on the forward strand.
CACGGGGCTCGAACCCGGACCTTCTTGCTGTGAGGCGACAGCGCTAACCACTACACCACCGTGCCGCCCCAGGGTTGAATATAGTTTACAATATTGCACAGTTGTCAAGACATGACGTCACATTCCAGAGACGTAAAACTTTCATGCTAGCGAGCGACTGACAATTTGTAAACAAAACATGGCCGCCATATTTGCTTCATTACAAAAATACAAAAGATTGAGAGAATTTTGAAAGAGAAAGACGCGTTGAACACCCGAAAGGAATGTCAATAATAATAATAATATTGGCTGGTCTTTTTTCGTGGTCTATCAGATATATTCCATTCAGCTCCTCGTCTTCGACTCGTTCAGTATCATGCTCGCTGAATGGAATATATCTGAGAGACCACGAAAAAAAGCCAACCAATATTATTTAAATACGTCACTCAGATCTGCGATGGGTCTCGTATGAAAAATGCGAGTTTTTCAACACGAGAAGATAAACTTCACCTCTTCAAGCCAACGTGTGATTTTCTTTTTATTATAATCGACACATTCACAAACAAAAAGTACCCAAATTTATCAAAACAATTCATCGATTTCCTCACGAGTGACAGATAGAGATTTATGTCCCGGTTTTGGTTCTCCGTGTCCCGGATGGAGCTCGGATGAAAAATACGAGTGGCGAATTTCCCAGTAACACACTCGTGTCTATGTAATATATATTTATATATTGGATTATGCACTAGCTAGCATGACACTGAATGAGTTGAAGACGAGTAGCTGAATGGAATATATCTGACAGACCATGAAAAAAAGCTATTATTATTATTATTATTATTATACTACATACATACTCCTTTCAGGTGTTCAACGTGTCTTTCAAAATTCTCTCAAAATCTGTATTTTTTTCAATGACGCAAACCAGGCCACCATGTTTGTTTAAAAATTGTAACTCATTAGTGCGGAAGTTTTACATCTCCGATACGTGATGCCATGTTGCCTTGAGAACCGCGCAATATTGTAAACCGTATTCAACGCTCGTTCTCCACTGGGTAGAGTGACATAATAGACATAGGACAAGCGATATGCTAACAATATTGCATGCTACCAAACTAAATGAATGAAACTCACTAGAAGGGAATAGAACACGTTTTTATTCCGTTGAAAAAGTGTCCTGTATGGATAATAATATGGCATATTGGTTAATATCACAAAATGATGACGTTAAAAACCGGAAGTTACTGAATCACTGCTTTTGGAAGGAAAACTACTCGCCATCTGACAATTTTTACTTCAGGTCATATCATCTTTACGACACCTCATTAGCATGATACAGCGTTCTGTAAACATGGTGATATCGGTATAGTATCAGTTGATAATATTGCGATAGGTACCGCTTCCACTCGTGATATAACCACTCAGCCTGCAGTCCGTCAGCTCTGCCCTGAGTCTCCCCAGAGTCCCCTCAGAGTCTCCCCCTCCCCAGAATCCCCTCAGAGTCTCCCCAGAATCCCCTCAGAATCCCCTCAGAGTCTCCCCAGAATCCCCTCAGAGTCTCTGTCTCCCCAGAGTCCCCACAGAGTCTCAGTCTCCTCACAGTCTCCCCAGAATCCCCTCAGAGTCTCCCCAGAATCCCCTCACAGTCTCCCCAGAGTCCCCTCAGAGTCTCTGTCTCCTCACAGTCTCCCCAGAATCCCCTCAGAGTCTCTGTCTCCTCACAGTCTCCCCAGAATCCCCTCAGAGTCTCCCCAGAATCCCCTCACAGTCTCCCCAGAATCCCCTCACAGTCTCCCCAGAATCCCCTCACAGTCTCTGTCTCCTCACAGTCTCCCCAGAATCCCCTCAGAGTCTCCCCAGAATCCCCTCAGAGTCTCCCCAGAATCCCCTCAGAGTCTCTGTCTCCTCACAGTCTCCCCAGAATCCCCTCAGAGTCTCTGTCTCCTCACAGTCTCCCCAGAATCCCCTCAGAGTCTCCCCAGAATCCCCTCAGAGTCTCCCCAGAATCCCCTCACAGTCTCCCCAGAATCCCCTCACAGTCTCTGTCTCCTCACAGTCTCCCCAGAATCCCCTCAGAGTCTCCCCAGAATCCCCTCAGAGTCTCTGTCTCCTCACAGTCTCCCCAGAATCCCCTCAGAGTCTCCCCAGAATCCCCTCACAGTCTCCCCAGAATCCCCTCACAGTCTCCCCAGAATCCCCTCACAGTCTCCCCAGAATCCCCTCACAGTCTCCCCAGAATCCCCTCAGAGTCTCCCCAGAATCCCCTCAGAGTCTCTGTCTCCTCACAGTCTCCCCAGAATCCCCTCAGAGTCTCAGTCTCCTCACAGTCTCCCCAGAGTCCCCTCGGGCCCCTGCTGTGGCGCGGTTCGGTAATCAGGACAGCCGTCTCACACGGTTTACTCACTCACCTCACCGGAACTAGCCGCTTAGCTAACGTTACTGGAGTGAAAGTAACGGTCGCGCGCACTCACTTGTCCCGGATGATGGTCTGCAGCTCTCGGATTTGGTCGTTTAAAGGCAGCAGTTTGAGCTGCGGTCCGATCTGTCTGGCGGTGTCGCAGCTGGGCGGGGCTCCCGGCACGCTCGCAGCCGCCGGTTCTCCTGCTCGCGCTGCGCTCGCGCTGCTGCTGCTGCTGCTGCATTTCCCCGCGAAGCGGACCTGCTTGGCCGCGTGCTCGAGCTCGCGCCTCTCGCTGTTCACCACCTGCCTCTGACACAGCATCCCGTTCTCCACACAACCCGTTTCCATAGAAACGAAGCTCCGAAATAAAATATAAAGGTAAATATATATCTGCACCGGAGCCGAAACCGCGCGCGCCTCGCTGAGCTTCCGGAGACGCGGCTCACGCTTCCCGATTCTGCTCACTCGCCATTTCTCACCGACTCATCCGTAAATGACGTTTCATTCAGGAACCAAAACAGACCAACAGGACGTGACGTCACGGCAGGGCTGAGCGCTGATAGGTTGAATGGCTTGTCAGTCAGCGACTCGGTGTCAGAAGAGGCGGGACGTTTAAAGGGACAGTTTGAGAATGATGAAGGCGTCAAACACCGAACAGCACACTGCTGATCCAACACTGCTGATCCAACACTGACCCAACACTGCACACTGCTGATCCAACACTGCTGATCCAACACTGCACACTGCTGATCCAACACTGCTGATCCAACACTGCACACTGCTGATCCAACACTGCACACTGCTGATCCAACACTGATCCAACACTGCACACTGCTGATCCAACACTGCTGATCCAACACTGCACACTGCTGATCCAACACTGATCCAACACTGCACACTCCTGATCCAACACTGCTGATCCAACACTGCACACTGCTGATCCAACACTGCTGATCCAACACTGCACACTGCTGATCCAACACTGCTGATCCAACACTGCACACTGCTGATCCAACACTGATCCAACACTGCACACTCCTGATCCAACACTGCTGATCCAACACTGCACACTGCTGAGCCAACACTGCTGATCTAACACTGCACACTGCTGATCCAACACTGATCCAACACGGCTGATCCAACACTGCACACAGCTGATCCAACACTGCACACTGCTGATCCAACACTGACCCAACACTGCTGATCCAACATTGATCCAACACTGCTAATCCAACACTGCACACTGCTGATCCAACACTGATGATCCAACACTGATCCAACACTGCTGATCCAACACTGACCCAACACTGCTGATCCAACACTGCACACTGCTGATCCAACACTGCTGATCCAACACTGATCCAACACTGCACACTGCTGATCCAACACTGATCCAACACTGCTGATCCAACACTGATCCAACACTGCTGATCTAACACTGACCCAACACTGACCCAACACTGCACACTGCTGATCCAACACTGATCCAACACTGCACACTGCTGATCCAACACTGCACACTGCTGATCCAACACTGACCCAACACTGCTGATCCAACACTGCACACTGCTGATCCAACACTGATGATCCAACACTGATGATCCAACACTGACCCAACACTGCTGATCCAACACTACTGATCCAACACTGATCCAACACTGATGATCCAACACTGCACACTGCTGATACTGCTGATCCAACACTGATCCAACACTGCACACTGCTGATCCAACACTGCATCCAACACTGATCCAACACTGCATACTGATGATCCAACACTGCACACTGCTGATCCAACACTTTTGAACTTTTCCTGAAATCACCTGTATGTTTTGGTTTATCAGTCCTCATGAATCTCCTCATGGACCGAACCAATGAGAAAAGAGCTCTTCATTGATGAGAGGAGACCTGGTTGTTAATGTGAGAAGAGATCCGTTCATGTGACCAATGACAGGAGAGTACTTCCTTAGTCTGACCAGTAAGAACAAAGCTGTTCATTCACGTGACCAATGAGAGGAGAGCTGTGTGTTGATCTGACCAACGAGAGAAGAGCTCTTTGTTAGTCTGATCAATGAGAGGAGAGCTCATGGACCTATTAGAGCCAAATCGAGCAGTTTGGACCAATGAAAAGACGAGCCATTAGAGAGTTCAACCCATAAGAAAGAAGCTGATGAAGCAACAAACCAATCAGAGGAGAGCTCCTTATGCCATCTTCTGAGCTTATCTGTTGAGGGAGAAAAAAAATCTGATTTTATGTTCGAAACTAAAGAAAAACGTTATTTCCCCAACAAGATATCTATTGTGTTGTGGTGCCATCATTTTATTTAAGAGAATGATGCAAAAACTCAGACTTCCTGCTTTTGTTCTGGTATTTTTTAATAGAATGCCTTCATTGTCACTGCACAACGAAATTTAATTCATCATAGGAGCGCAAAGCTGCTACATACATGCGCGCCGCCACTCTTGGGCACTTCAGCCCAAGGCCATCCCATGTTACCCTAACTGCATGTCTTTGGACTGTGGGGGAAACCGGAGCACCTGGAGATGAGGAGAACATGCAAACTCCATGGAGAAAAGTCCCCATCAGTCACTGGGCTTGAACCCAGAACCTTCTTGCTATGAGGCGACAGTGCTAACCACTTACAGCACCTGTGGTGACATTTCTGCTAATGTTGCCTTCGGCTCGACTGCGAGTTGGCCTAGTGGTTAGCATGTCTGCCTCTCGACTGAGAGATCGCAAGTTCTACTCACGGTCAGGTCATACCAAAGACCATCATAAAAATGGTACCTACCGCCATCTGGCAAGGCACGCTGCAACACAGATGTGAGTTGGGAAGTCAAACTCTCGCGGTTACCAGAAGGACCCCCCCACTGTAACCCTAGCTGTATAGGCGAGAGGCCGAGGGCTATGGAAACGGAGATTGATGCTGCACCCATATGCCTCAAAGAGCTGGTTAGTACTGGGACAGGAGACTGCCTGCCTGGGAAGACCAGATCCTTGATTGGAAGTGACTTTGATTTGTTGCCTTCAGATTGCCATCTTGCTGCAGGACACATCAATATTTTACAAACATTTTTCTTTTCTTTTCTTTACATAAATCATAAAACAGAATTACTCTTCTCATTTTTTCGCCCTTCTGAGAAACCATGAGGATACAAACTTTACAAAACTAATCTTTGAGTAAACAGCCTGATGGTGGGCGAAACCAACGTTGGTAGAGACAGAAACCATAAGGCTCAGAGAACCAGAGGTTTTCTCACTGGACTCTGAAGTGGAGTTCCAGCTGCTGTTCCAGCACACAGGAGCAAGCGACTGAAATCAGCGACGCAACCCTGATGTAGTCGAGGTAACATCGACAGAGCTCTCGAAAGAGTCAGAGCTGAGAGACAGCAGTGCTGTCTGCAAATAAATTCACCCGAAAAGTCTCGTCTTAACCACTTCATAACACTCGGATTCTTTAATCTGATGTCAGAAGATCAAGAACGAATAAATCACTGTGGGTTTAATATGGAGTCTGACAGTTGTTCTGGGTCCTAATCAATCAATCAATCAATCAATCAATCAATCAATCAATCAGTTAATTAATAAAAATTCATTTTAATATGACACACTTTTTTATCATTTATTTGATCTTTATTTTAAATTTTTACATGTATATTTTGTATAAACACAAATAATATTCTGTATTTATGTTTTCATACACTGTCCTTGGGGCGGCACGGCGGTGTGGTTAGCACTGTCGCCTCACAGCAAGAAGGTCCTGGGTTCGAGCCCCGTGGCCGGCGAGGGCCTTTCTGTGTGGAGTTTGCATGTTCTCCCCGTGTCCGCGTGGGTTTCCTCCGGGTGCTCCGGTTTCCCCCACAGTCCAAAGACATGCAGGTTAGGTTAACTGGTGACTCTAAATTGAGCGTAGGTGTGAATGTGAGTGTGAATGGTTGTCTGTGTCTATGTGTCAGCCCTGTGATGACCTGGCGACTTGTCCAGGGTGAACCCCGCCTTTCGCCTGTAGTCAGCTGGGATAGGCTCCAGCTCGCCTGCGACCCTGTAGGACAGGATAAGCACAGATAATGGATGGATGGATGGATGGATGGATGGATGGATGGATAGATATACTGTCCTCAAACTCCACTGTCTTTCTTTGATATTTTAATTTGTTTTACATTTAGTTTACAACTGCATATTCATGTGACAACTGTTTCATATTAATCTTTCATGTGTTTTACTTCTATTTATTTGTTAGTTTGACTGCATTTTTATTTAGTCTGACTAACCCTGTTTTATTCATCATCTTATCACTTATCAATATTATTGAATATTTGTCTTTGCTGCTTAATAATTCAAGTCAAGTTTATCTGTATAGCGCTTTTAACAATAAACATTGTCGCAAAGCAGCTTTGCAGAATTTGAATGACTCAAAACATGAGCTAATTTTATCCCTAATCTATCCCCAATGATGAAGCCTGTGGCGACGGTGGCAAGGAAAAACTCCCTCAGACGACATGAGGAAGAAACCTCGAGAGGAACCAGACTCAAAAGGGAACCCATCCTCATTTGGGCAACAACAGACAGCATGACTATAACATTAACAGTTTTAACATGAGGACAGTTTTGGTGATGTTATAAACTCTTCATTGATGGAAACTTGAGTGCAAAACTCTTCATGACAACTGCAGTCCAAACTGTAGTCCTCAGCCATAAAAGCATTACTGTAAGAGTCCAGAGTGTCTTCCAAGTGTGATTCTCAACTGTCCACATGGGGCCGTCCTCCACAGGAGCGATGCGATGAGACTCCAACCAGACACAGGGCACCAGGATGGATCAGGCAGGTCCGAGGAGCAGAACAGGTTCAGCATCTTGATCCCAGGATTGACATGTAACTCAGAGGGACAGATTTGGGGGGGGGGGGGGGGGGGGGGGGGGACACAGGTTGTTAGGTATGCCCAATGTCACCTGAATAAGTAGGAACAGTATACATATTGCACTGAGTACAAGCAGGGACTCCGGCAACTAACTATGACAGCATAACTAAAAGGGGAGAGCCAGAAGGTAACACAGGCATGAGGGGCCCCGGGACATAAAGCAGCAGCCACTACAAACTCGAGTGAGCAAGCGAGTGGGGGACTGACAGCAATTACCGACAATAATGATTGTCATTTGAAGAAATGCATTTCAGTGTAATGAAAGTGCTTTATAGAGTTATTGTTCTATAATTCTAATAATATTGCTAAAAAATTATATACTACTATTATTATTATTACAACAAATGACTATAAAATAGTACAAATTCTTATTTTTCACAAAACCCTGATCATATTTGAAAAAAAGAAAAAAAAAGATAGCGAGTCCTCTCGGGTGATGAGTTGTGCGCATGCTCAGTGCAGTGCACCTGCTCAGCAGTAGGGCGCGTCCCCGACGGTCCGAGCGCGCCATCGTCAAAAATCTGTGGGCGCGCTCTTTATGGCAAGTCTCAAAAGAAACAGGGGGAGCAGGAGCACGGGAACGCGCTGGAGTTGTCAGGGACGGACGGGGTGCAGCTGGGGAAAAAAACACCTATATATATATATATATACACACACACACGCGCGCACACACACACTCTCCCTCCGTCTCTCTTTCTCTCGCGCGTGCGCGCACATGAGCATATACGGCGAACCGATCCGGCAGCTTACCGACGGGGAAACAAGGCAGCAGGCTTCGTCATGACGGTGACACCGCCCGCGCGCCGTTAAAAAAAAAATAACAAAAACCCGTGAAGCATGGCGCGCGACTCGGGCACCTTTTGTTCCTTTACCGGAAACCCTGGAGCGCGACGGGAATAAAAATGGAGCGGTAGGGGGACAAGACGATGCGCGATTAACGCGCGCGTCCACCTGCTGCTACACACACACACACACACACACACATATATATATATACACCGCAGGAGTGTTTGCTCGTGCGCGCACGAGAGAGAGAGAGAGAGAGAGCCCGTGGGGAAGAGATAAACATGCTAACAGGCGAAGCGCAGAGCGAGAGGAAGGAGTCCATTTAACGGGGAGGACAGAGCGAACCCGAGACGGGAAGGTGAGTGCGCGCGCGCGCGCGTGTGTGTGTGTGTGCGCGCGCGCCTGTGATGCGGCGGTGAACGGTTTTCAGCTGGGCCACTGTGGCGCGCGCGTCAAAGAGCTGCAATGGGGGGGGGAAGAGGGGGGGGGGGGGGTTGTGTCAGCTGTCATCTTGATGAATCCATAATCCAGATGTGTGTGTGTGTGTGTGTGTGTGTGTGTGTGTGTGTGTGTGTGTGTGTCGGATAAATGGTATTTAAAAAAATACAGCCGCGCGCGTATTCACGAATACGCATTGGCAAACACGACACACACACACACACACACACACACACACACATCACCCGCTTATAAAGGGCCGGAGAGTGTATAGACGCACCCCGATCGGCACGCGCAGAATAACGAGCATCACGTGCCGTTGTGTGTCAACCGTTTTAAGCATATAACGTGTGTGTGTGTGTGTGTGTGCTGCATTACTGGCCGAACCTTTGCGGCACGCTGAACCGAGGAGGAGGAAGAACAGAACGGCTCTACAAGCCATCAGCGCGCGCGCAATCAGTGCGTCAGGAAAACCGTTAGAATCGAAAGGCGCGTCGACGTCATCATTGTTTTCCCTCCGGACTCGGGGTGAGCGCGTGAGCTTCCACCAAGCCGCTTCAGGAGGCTGTAGCGCGAGTGTGAACCCGACCCGGGGGCCCCAGTGAGCCCGCTGTCCGGTCCAGCAACTTCACAGCGTTATGGTTCCGTGTTTATAATTCCACAAGTCATGATGCGTTTCTCAAACTCGAGAACACCACAAGTCTGCTGCGGTAGCTAAAGCTAGCTTCCACTCTGACTGACCATCAGGAGCATCGGAAGCTAAACGCTCTTTCGTTGTTTGTTTGTCATCGTAGCGTGGGGCGAAAAACCCCAAACGCCTGAAGTTTAAGTTCGATAGCGCGTCACACACCTTAATTTTTTTAAAATGTATGTTTTTACTGTGTTTTAGCATTTACGCTAAAAACGTGTGCAGTCAAACATCGACGCGAGACCGAGGTACAAGACGAGCGGTCAAAAACTCCACAAGGTTCGACTGCGATTTCAGAAAAACACTCGCTGTTTTGTTTGTTCTTCATTCGTGAAACTGAGCGGTTATCGATAGCAATATTTGTTTACATCCATTATTTAGATTTCTTCATGGATTTGAAATGACTCACTGGGTGTTCTGCTGCATTGTTCGAGAGAGACAGAAATCAAAACTAACATCTGTTTACCTCAGTAATTTGTGTTACTTTGTCCACAGGTGACCATTATCATCATTACTTTTCCATCAGCGTTTCTCAGAAATATATATATATATATATGTTATTTACCAGCTGGGAGGTCGGTATCGTGAAATACCGTGACCGAGGTCTTGAAAGTACTGAGCGAGGCCCTCTGGGCTGAGGTCCATATTCAAGGCCGAGGTCACGGTATTTCACCATACGGACCGACCTTAAGCTGGTAAATAATATATTTATTTTTTTCTTTACCAAATTCTAACAGAAAATGAGAGCGCCCGAAAGGGAAAACCGAGCCGCCATTTTGAATCCTCATTCACGGCTGTAATGCAAATTGCTTCCTCCTCGGTATACAAGTGCACTTCCATGGCAGGAAAAAAACTACATTTTGCCGCCTATGTCGTCCCCGATTTATACAAATAGGAGTCATTCAGGATTCAGCCATGTTTTTGCTCGGCGTTAGCAAGTTACAGGTTTTTAGCTTTCTCCTGAAATGTTTTCTTTTATTTCTTCTTCCTCAGGGTAGTAAAACTCGCTTTCGCTGTGAACACTGTCGTTATCGCTATCCATGCTGTAAAATTAATGCTATTATACTGAGAAATGCTGGCAAAAATTTATAAGGTTTTTGATAATCTTATAAATAAATTTTATAAAAAAAACATAAATGTTGACAAAAAATGCTACTATGTCTGTTGTTGTTGTGAACAAGCGAGTCGCCAGAGGTCCATAACCGGGGTCCATAACCGGGGTCCGTACCATAGGATATGGATCTGCTCGCCAGCCAATCAGAGCGCAGGATTTGGACCGCGAAAAAAATAAGTAATGTTACAGAAGAAAATATGAAACGTTTTGGTTTTTGTTATCTTGAAACCTTCAAAGGTCGCTAATCAGCTAGCAGGGGGAAAATGTTTGGGGTTCAGACTCATCACGAAAGAGGACGTCGTAATGTCTTGCCTGTTCAATCGCTAACTTGCTAATCACTCTGAGAGAGAGAGAGAGAGAGAGAGAGAGAGAAAACACTGTGACCTCAGCCGTATTTGACTACACAGTCATTTTGGTGTTATGTTTGTAAATGGACTTGCTGTGTTTGAACGGATTGTGTGCGTCACATTCTTTGGAACATTTTTAAAAGGACAGAAATGACTTTGGTTGGAATTTGTTTATTATCGATTGTCATATTCGCCGTTGTGAATTCAAGTGCCTGGGGTCAACTGTGCAGGAAAATGGGGGCTGCGATAGTGAGGTGAGAAAGCGAGTGCAGGCAGGGTGGAGCAGTTGGAGAAGGATTTCGGGAGTCATTTGTGATCGGAAAGTCCCAGCAAAAGTGAAAGGTAAGATGTATAAGACAGTAGTGAGACCAGCTGTGATGTACGGATTGGAGACCGTACCCTTAACGAAGAGACAGGAGGCAAAGTTGGAGGTGGCGGAGTTGAGGATGTTAAGGTTTGCGATGGGAGTGATGAGGTTGGACAGGATAAGGAACGAGCACATCAGAGGGACAGCACATGTGGAGAGCTTGGGAATGAAGCTAAGAGAGATGAGACTGAGATGGTATGGGCACATCCTGAGAAGAGATGCAGAGCATGTTGGAAGGAGAATGTTGAGGATGGAGCTGCAAGGCAAACGAAAACGAGGAAGGCCAAAGAGGAGATACATGGATGTGGTGAGAGAGGACATGAAAGTGGCAGGTGTGGTAGAGAAGGATGTGGAAGACAGGGAGCAATGGAGATAAAAGATCTGCTGTGGCGACCCCTAATCGGGAACAGCCAAAAGAAGAAGAAGAAGATATTCGCCGTTGTGTCCTCACAGCTCCAGAGAGCCTAGTTTGATCCTGAATTCAGGTTATGTTCTTGTATGGAGTTTCTCTGGATGATCTCCCTGTGGGTTCCTTCCGGGTTCTCCGGTTTCCTCCTACCTCCTAAAAATATGCTGGTTGGTGGCTTGGTGTATCTAAACTGCCCCTAGTGCGTGGGTGTGTGTGTGGTGTCCAGCGATGAACTGGTGTCCCAACCGAAGTGTATTCCCATCTCACTCCCAGTGTTCCTGGGATACACTCGGGATCCCTGATCAGCGTTTACTGATGACAAATGAAAAGCAAATTTTCTTCATTTTGATTCTGTCTTATTCGAACTCTTCTCCTCAGAACAGGATGATTGTTATGATTGTTTTGTAGCAACAACTGATAGACAGGACACACAGACATAAAAAATAATAATAATAATAAAAAACTTTATTGCTCGACAAACAAACAAATGAAGAACAAGATAATGAATGTCTGAAATCTGTTCCAGACATCCAGCTGATTTTAAATAATTAGCCAATTAGCTAGTTATTGTGATTGTAGCACTCAGCCAGACACGGTGCACAGGTCAGGTTCGTAACTTGCTGCTTTCTGTAATGAAAGGTTTAACGATTCGGGGGGGAAAAAATCTGTTGAAAAATCTACACTCTGCATTTCTAGCAGTTCGCTTTCAGCAGAAAAAAAAAGACTGTCACATGGAATTAATTATAATCACTTCTCCTGGAAGAAGAGGTTTGTATGTAACAGCATGAAAACCTTAAAAATGAGTAAGAGGTATTATTTGGAGTTGAAGCGCCTCAGTGCAAGTGACTCAGTGAAGCGAGCAAGTGTTTTACCTCAAAGGTGTGTTAGTAGGCCAGTGGGACTTTGGGGATTCTGGGATAGTCCTGAACTTAAAGGAACAGTTCAGCATATAATAATAATAATAATAATAATAATAATGGGCAGCACGGTGGTGTAGTGGTTAGCACTGTCGCCTCACAGCAAGAAGGTCCGGGTTCGAGCCCCGTGGCCGGCGAGGGCCTTTCTGTGCGGAGTTTGCATGTTCTCCCCGTGTCCGTGTGGGTTTCCTCCGGGTGCTCCGGTTTCCCCCACAGTCCAAAGACATGCAGGTTAGGTTAACTGGTGACTCTAAATTGAGCGTAGGTGTGAATGTGAGTGTGAATGGTTGTCTGTGTCTATGTGTCAGCCCTGTGATGACCTGGCGACTTGTCCAGGGTGAACCCCGCCTTTCGCCCGTAGTCAGCTGGGATAGGCTCCAGCTCGCCTGCGACCCTGTAGAACAGGATAAAGCGGCTACAGATAATGAGATGAGATGAGATGAGATGAGATGAGTAAAATGTCCATAGTTTCCACCGTAGTCAAAACACAGTAAGTCAGAATGTGTCTGCTGCCTGAAGGGTGCGTTTTTTTTGTTTTTTTTTTTGAGTGACTGCAAATTCTGCTATGGAAATAAAAGTGTCTTGGTTGCCCAAAATGACAACATTACATCCTAGTGATGTTTATAGATGACAGGAAGTTCCCTGTCTGTGTGAAACCGCATCAGTAAATCTGTAAGAGGCAGAAATTTACCCAAAAGATTTTGAGTAGCACACGTCAATGGAATTGTAATTGAACAAGTCAAGCAAGCTGGAGACTTAAATGCTTTCAAAAAGAGGAATTAAAATTGTCGACAAGGTTGTGTCTGCATTGGTGTTGATTAATTTTCTATAACAGCAGTTCTGACTGTGGTGTTGCTGCAGGTCACAGGTTTATATTCATGTGCTCGTTCTATACGAACACGTTATCGTTTCTTTAATAACAGCTTGTGTACGGACGATAATAAACAAATGAAAAACAATTGATGTGCAGAAGTTTTCTGCAAGGCGACATTTATGGAACACTTCTGGAAGGAGTCTCCAGTATCAGAACTTTATAACAGTCAGAGGTGAAGCTGTAACGTTTACATTTTCCAACATCTTCAGGACAGAGGAGTTTATGCTTCTTTGCAGTTTCTCAGTAACATGATAATTTGCGTTTTTGGTCTGATTAATTTCAAGGAAGAGATTAAAAGAGAGAGAGAGAGAGGCTGGTCAGGGAACGACTGTTTTAATAAAGCTGCTGTAGAACATGAACTAACTTGCATGGACGTTCCACAGGAATAAATGGATTAAAAGTATGATGTGTCGTTTTTAAAAAAATGAAAAAGCTCATCGTTAGCAAACTGCTGTGGAACAAGAGGAATAAAACATTGTGCTGTTATTGGAACATAATCAAGCTTTGGGTGGTGAGAGGAACTCTTCATTCCACCACTCCGTCTTTGATTATTTTACTGTAACAGCATCACGCACAGGGTTTTATTCCGTATGTACTGTTGATGCATGAGTATACTGACAGTATGAATTTAGTTTTTACTGGAGTTTTTTCACCCGTATGCGAGATGAATGATTGCACAAAGATGATTTCATGTCTTAGAGGAGAGATGGACGAATGGATGAATGGATGAATGAACTGACAACTCAAATGTAAACAGGCTGAAATAGACCTATTGATCTATAATCTGATTACAATCCAACTCACACTAATCTGTTTTTTCATCCTCTCTCTCTCTCTCTCTCTCTCACACACACACACACACACACACACAGTGTAGTGTTGTGTTGTGTTGCGGTGTGTGCTGCTGTCACAGTGCGGCTCATCTTAATTGTGAGAAATGCAGTAGGTGGGCAGATACAGCGACATTTACACAAAGGTAGAGAACATCTCACTCTCTCCTCACTGACTCTCGCACTATCCCATAATCCCACTGTCTAGCTCTCTCAGCAAGGTGTTAAGGCTGGATAAATATTAATTTCGTTTTTTAATAACAGCCCTTTGCAGATGGTTCTCTCTTCCACCTGCCTTGGTTTATTCTGATCTCAGATCAGTGCAGTGGAGAGGGAACGATGTGATGGGTTTCTCCATCTGTGATCGACAGTTTGATGTCTGTGATTCAGGCTGATTTTAAGGGGACAGACCACGCCTCCCTTCATGGGACAGACATGCACCGAGGCCACGCCTCCTTCACTGGGACCGAAAGGCACATAGACCACATCTCTTTCATTAGGACTGAAAGACACAGGGCTGTACGGTGGTGCAGTGGTTATAACTGTCGCCTCTCAGCAAGCAGGGTTCTGAGTTCAAACCTACCATTCAGCTGAGCCCTTTCTGTGTGGAGTTTGCATGTTCTCCTCGTGCCTCGTGGGTTCCCTCTGGGTACTCAGGTTTCCTCCTACAGGCCAAAAACATGTGATCGACTGGCAGCCTGTTCAGAGTGTACCCCGCCTCTCGCCCAGTGGCAGCTCTGATTGGCTGCAGCTCACCCACAACCCGCAATGGATGCTCAGAAAATGACTGAACTTTGGCTCCACCTCTTTCATTAAGACTGACAGGGACATAGGCCTCCTTCACAGACTGACCTGCTGCCTTCAGTGGGACTAATATATGCACAAAGACCTTCAGCGAGACCTCCTTCACCAGAACCAACACAGTCTACACACAGGCCACACCTCCTTCACCAGAACCAACACAGTCTACACACAGGCCACACCTCCTTCACCAGAACCAACACAGTCTACACACAGGCCACCCCTCCTTCACCAGAACCAACATAGTCTACACACAGGCCACACCTCCTTCACCAGAACCAACACAGTCTACACACAGGCCACACCTCCTTCACCAGAACCAACACAGTCTACACACAGGCCACACCTCCTTCACCAGAACCAACATAGTCTACACACAGGCCACACCTCCTTCACCAGAACCAACACAGTCTACACACAGGCCACACCTCCTTCACCAGAACCAACACAATCTACACACAGGCCACACCTCCTTCACCAGAACCAACACAGTATACACATCAGGCCACACCTCCTTGACCAGAACTAACACAGTCTACACACAGGCCACACCTAACTAACAGAGAGACCACACCTCCTTCACTAAGATGAACAGGGAGGGCACACTTCCTTCACCAGGACTAACACAGAGGCCGCACCTCCTTCACCAGGACTAACAGAGAGACCACACCTCCTTCACCAAGACAAACGGAGGCCACACCTCCTTCACCAGGACTAACAGAGAGACCACACCTCCTTCACCAAGACAAACAGGGAGGCCATACTTCCTTCACCAGGATGAACACAGTATACACACCGGACCACACCTCCTTCATTGACACTGACATAAACATAGACCTTGACTTCTTCACCAGGACCAACAGAGAGACCACACCTCCTTCATCAGGATGAACAGGGAGGCCACACCTCCTTCAACAGGATTAACACAGAAGCCACACCTCCTTCACCAGGATGAACATGGAGGCCACACCTCCTTCGTTGACACTGACATGACCATGACTTCTTCACCAGGAGTAACAGAGAGGCCACACCTCTTTGGCCATAGTGAACAGGGAGGCCACACCCCCTTCACCATGGTGAACAGGGAGGCCACACCTCCTTCACCAGGATGAACACAGTATACACATAGGCCACACCTCCTTCACTGACACTGACATGCACGTCATAGACCATGACTTCTTCACCAGGACCAACAGAGAGGCCACACCTCCTTCACCAGGATGAACACAGCGGCCACACCTCCTTCACCAGGATGAACACAGCGGCCACACCTCCTTCACCAGGATGAACACAGCGGCCACACCTCCTTCACCAGGATGAACACAGCGGCCACACCTCCTTCACCAGGATGAACACAGCGGCCACACCTCCTTCACCAGGATGAACACAGCGGCCACACCTCCTTCACTGGCACTGAAAGTTTTTAACGCCCTGTAACGTCTTCCCGCGTATCAGTTAGTCTCAGTTCGGATGTCTCCCTTATTTAGAATTGGAATGGAATTGGTTTATGATACAGAATCACAGTGACATTGTTTTATTTTCGAAGCAGCTCTTATTTGCAACCTATTAAATTGTTTCTGGATTTAAATAGATCTTTAAAGACAACCTGAAATCATAACAGACACATTTCCCTTCTGAGCTTGTGTGCTTGATTTGATGATTCATCGGCTCTAATCATTTAAAGGATCTGTTGATCATGTATCGAGCTGTGCATCACAGCATTTCCGAAGAAGAAGCACACATCTGAAAGTATGTTGTCTTGCTATCAATTTACGAACAAGCAACGTTTTGCAGTTCCTTAAAAAGTATAATTTGTAATGAGAGTGGAAATAATAATCGCAGTAATGAGCCGTACCGTAGCATCTGTGTTTGGGGAAAAACGAAGGCATTGTACAAGTTTTCTTTTAGTTATATTCAGTAACGTACCAAAGAAAGGAATACAAAATTATATTAAACACCTGAATGTTAGATGATGATCAATTTTATTACAAACCCACAAATATTACAAATATTATTATTTAATATTTCCCCCCATATTGTTGTTTTGTTCTTGGACGTTGAGACAATACTAGGTACGAGTATCAAAGTCCTAATTTTGGGTTATATTTTTTAAGGTTTTCTAAAATGACAAAGTTTTCACAAGTTCCACTCACAGTGACACAAAGTTCTTGGTTTTTATTTCAATAAAACCACAAAATCCATGACATCTCTTTTGACCCTTCATAGCAGGTGATCTCCAGACCCCATGTATGCACAAAGATGCACTTCATTTCCACACCATTTTATACAAACTCTTCCTTTCCACCTGTCTGCTGCATCATAGAGCAGTACACGCAGAGGACAGAGTGATGTAATATAGCACAACTCTCAGTAACACTGCGTGTGAGAGAAAGAGGGAGGGAGGAAAACAGATTAATGTGGATACACAGAGAAAATGAAAGTAAAGTGAGGTGCGAGTTGTGTGGATTCGTCTGATAAGGTGGCTTTGAGTATTACTGCTGAAATAGGTTTGTTTTGCAAGAAGAGCAAACACGTTGTGGCGTTTCTCACTGTGTGTGTGTGTGTGTGTGTGTGTGTGTGTGTGTGTGTGTGTGTGTGTGTGTGTTCACAGATCGGACAGTAAGAATGATGTTTGTGCAGTGCAGACTTCCTCCAGATTGATGGATGTCCTACAGGAGTTGCGATTCGCAGGGCACGAGCGCTGCCCCAGTCCTCCTAACGCCACAGACAATGGTACAAGACAAACACACAGAGCCTCGAAATCATTGACTCAAATCATCATCATTATTATTTTTCCACCTTTTCCACATCGCTCGTCTTTTAAGGATGCAATTTGTAACATTTATAAACCTGTAATAATCATATAATTTCAAAGGTAACTTCATTACCACACAAGGTTTCTTCATTTCAGGCCTCTCTTCCTAACCTTCTGTTCTTAACGTTCCTGCTCCACCTGTTTTCCATAAGAAGTCTTACAACATGCAGAGGGGTGGGATCTGCTTCAGGGGGAATGTTTCCTCGGATTTACAATGTGCCTCCCAGTCAGTCGGCAGGGCCAAAATGATCTCAGTATTGTCATGCGTATTTTATTTAGCACAATTGTATCACAAGTTTCCGCCATCACTGTGCCTTCACGTTTTTCACATCAAAAAGTTCACGGCTACGTGCGAATTTTACTCATTAACGAGCCTATACTTGGCATCCATATTTCAGAGTTGCTTAGCGACAGTGTTGCCCTAATTTTAACCACTTAAATGACAAGCATATTGTGTGCTTGCCTCCATTTTCAACTGCTGTTTGCCTCGCAAAGCAAGTTCACGTCAACCTGAAGCGACATTGCCTCTTCATTAGTCCCAGATACTCCACCCACAAGCTTCAGAATCTCGAGTCTTGCGATTTGTTTGGCACGCCATACTTCCATGTTGAACTTCCATCCGACTGTTTCTGGTGGGAAAGCAAATTCCTGAAAACTGTAACAGGAATGTGCTCTCCAGAGCAAGATATAGTCACTGCAAATTGTTATCTTATTGAATAGTTCTGTGGTTGCTCATCTGCACTGTCAGTCAGATGTCCCATTCCTGTGAAGGCAGGCATATTTTCTTGGCAATATTTATGGAGGAAAAATACCAAGCTCTGTCGCGACAGCTCAAAAGCTGCCATGCAAGTATACATTTTCCTTCTTCCTCCATTTACAGTGATGAGTCGGGACTTAAATTTTCACTCTGGAGTGTCTGTAATTAGGACTATTTACTCCTACTCGAGCAGAGCCTGACATCACACTGATGTTTCCACTTTATTACCACACATTAGATTCTGTTATTTCCTTATTTAATAACCCAGTCGTGTAATATTCTCTGTAATGTTCTCATATGAATTAGCATCTAGACGAGCAGAAAGAGAGAGTGAGGACTGTTGCATAAGGAAGTCTGTGTTAAGCGCATCAAATTCCATTAAAACTGCATTCAAAGGTTTAATTATTTTCATGATTTAGTATCCAAATGCATTTAAATATTCATTAGCCGATAATGTTACTCTGCCGCGTAAGCAGTACTGCTATACCGTGCACTCGTATCCCAGCACTGAAGGACAAATTTGTCGTCTTCCTCAGCAATCGCAAGCAGACAGTCTATTAATTATCTTTTGCAGAAATGATGCGAAATCTATCAGATCAAACAAATAACATACTCTTTGAGACTCCAAAAAGATATATTTATGGAGCCACGCCATCACTATATTAATACAGTGCAGTGATCCAAATCCTTCCACACGTTCTGAATCACATGAGTATCTTCATCTTCGCAACCCGTCATATCTCGTTATGCACACAAACAAAAGTATACCACGGCGCACATTCACACACAACTCCCCCCAAACCCCTGACCCCTCCTTTTTTGGTGAAATTATGTATCAACCATGTCGATACAACTGAAGGGAAAAAATGGAAAAACAGTTGTGAATATTGTCCATCCATCCATTATCCATAACCGCTTATCCTGTGCAGGGTCACGGGAAAGCTGGAGCCTGTCCAAGCTGACTATGGGCGAGAGGCGGGGTACACCCTGGACAAGTCGCCAGATCATCACAGGGCTAGGGAATATTGTGAATATGATTATGCAAGTTGCTGAAACCAAAATAAATCTAAGTTTTAAAAAAATCTAGTTTTTGGATACCTTCGTTTTTAGTGTGCAAGGATCACAAGACAAACCTGATAATATCGTAATTAATCTGACATACGCTTTTCTTTCTTTCTTTCATTTTTAGACTCACACGATCCTCTCTCTGACAAGTCGCATGTTCTGACGCACTGTGACTCCACCGAACCTCCTCTTCTGTCCCCACCGACTCTTGATTCCTCCAGTCAGACAGCTGAAGTTCCCTTCAGTGTGACAGACCTGCACGATGACTCCGTCTCCAAAGCGACCTCTCTCTCCTCACTCTCTTCATTCTCTTCTCTCTCCTCCCTCTCCTCTCTCACTTGCTCCAAGCCCGTGAGTCCCTGGTCCGTGCCTCAGAGCTGTGATAGGTCAGCCCTTTCCAGCATGGATTCTGGGGGAGGAGACTGCATAAGTTGTCTACTTCCTAAGAACCAATCATGTGAGTCCGTTCTTGGGTTAACCTCTGATTTCCAGTCCTGCCCTTCCTCCAACATCAGCATGCAGTGCCTCAGCTCTGCCACCACTACTGGCCGCTATGGTGACCAAGTGCTATCTGATCAGTTGCTCAGTGGCCCCACCCATCCAGCTGGAGTTAATGAAAATGCAGAAGAAGGCAAGTCAATGCGAGAGAGCGAATCAGATGATGATCCAACCTCTAGGAGTATATATGAGAGCTTGGGGGAGGAGGCTCAGGACTGGAGCTGCCTGGAGTCCTTGATCAGCGAGAGCCGAATGGAACTGTTAGACTTGTGCGCTCGCAGTGAGCTGGCTGTCAATCTGTTTTGTGAGGAAGATGTGGAAAACTACATGTTCCAGGATGAAGAGTCAAACCTGGGCACTGACGTTTGTTCACTCAAAATTCGCTACGAGTCCTACCCGGATGTGGCACAAGAACGGACTGAGGTCCCCCTGCAAGATGAATCTCAACTAGGCTTTTTTCCCACTCTACCTTGTAGCAGAACGGAAAGTTTGCAAAACAAGACAGACCAATCAAGCGAGGACAAGGCAGAGGCCCCGACAACCCCCAACAGCAATTTTCTTTTTGACCTCAGTAACTCACCAGAGGATTCTGGCGAGTTCAGTGATGACAGCTACTGCACAGGCTCGTCCCCTGACACCTGGCAAGCTCAGCAGCCCCATGGGCAACTGTCCAGGGAGAATTCTAGTTCCTCCAGCCAACTCAGTTACCGTCTTCGTGCTAAGAGGAAGGTTGCTTTCCGAGAAGACTACCTATATGACGTGGACTCCATAGAGAGTGAGAGGAATGCAGAAAAGCGCAAGAAGCTGTCAGTTGGACCGAAGAAAGAGTGGGACGATGACTGGTGCCCAAAGAAGCGGCGCCGGTCATGTCGAAAGGAGCCGCCGGTCATCATTAAATACATCATCATCAACCGCTTTAAAGGTGAGAAGCACATGCAGGTGAAGTTGAGTCGAGTGGAACCTTCAGTCTCAATGGTGAATCTGAATCCAGATACCTTACTGCACTATGAAAAACTGGCACCTCTGAAGGCCTACTGGCAGAAGAAGGAAAAGGAACAGCAGGAGCAGAATTCCTTAGCAGCTGCAGAGAAAACCAAACGCCTCAATGGCTGCAAAAGGCCACCGAGCACTACCCCTAAACGTAAACAAAGGAGTGCGAGACTCAGGATTCAACGGATACCTGCTGTAGAGACTCCAATTCCCAGCCAAACTGCTGCTGCCTTGTGTAACAATCAACAAGAAATGGCTGACTCAGTAAAAAGCACAGAAGACCTACAAGGGGCCCCAACACATGATGCCTTGGAAAAAGTAGAGACAGGTAAAATTACACACCCAGCCAGGGCTAAGAGCAGAACTCAAGAGAGAGAGGAGAGGAGAAAACTAGATAAGACAGTGAAGATAAAGAAATTCAAAAGTGAAGCCAGACTGAGGGCTAAAAAGCTACAGGAAGCACAGAAAGAGGAAAACCCCACTGCCTCTGAACTTACAGTCTTAAGTTCTTGTTTACCTGAAAACCTTAGTGACTCTTTGGAAAGTAATCTTCTCACAAACGAGACCTCGGTTGAAAAATGCACTTTGACTCCCACTGCCCCCGAGACTAATGAGAATGTGGACCTCCTGCCTGGTGGATATCTACAGACTCTTCTGGAAGCTTCTAATTCTTCCAGCAGTGCCAATGTCGCATATTTTTCTACAGACCAGCAGCAGACAGGGTTGCTACCAGTTGAAGCCCCTCTGCAACCAGTTCAAACTTGTGTACTCTCTCCTCCCTCAGAATCTGAGCTCCCACACTCACCCCACCCTCTCAATCACATCCCACGCCCCACATCATTCCCCGAGACCGACCACCCTGAACAAAGCTACCCTGTTAACTGGCCTTCACAACCCACGGCTGAGCAACTTTCATTCTCTCCCGACATCCCAACTCAGTCCCCAGTCATGCCGTCAGGCTTTCCCAGGCCAATGCCTGTACTAGCAGGGGATGGCACAACAGTGACAGGGTATAGCCAGGTACCACTGGGTACCTGCAGGATGGCATTCGAAGAGCCACTCCTGCCAGAACCCCACTCGGATAATGATTATGGGCGTAGTCCGGTGGGATCACGAGTTGAAAACGGCATGGGCCGACTCGTCAGCTTTAACTCTCTGGGATCTCTTTCCGCAGCTTCAAGTAACTATAGTTCTCTTAGCCTGAGAGATGGAGAAAGAGAAGAGGAGATGAGCGAGATCAGTGATGGTTTCCTTTCACATTGCAGTCCTCAGCTAGTTCTACAGCAGAGCCTTGAAGAGATTACTCCACTTCGAGAGTCCACTGACTTGCTTGATATATCAAACTTCACCCCTGACAAGTTCCGGCATTCCTCCTTGTCCGAAATGTCCCCACCTGACACACCTAGCCCCTCACCACAGCTGCTGGGAAACTGTGGCAAAGGGGGAGGGTTTCTAGAAGCAGCAGGGGCTAATGTGAGGTGGAGCTGCAGCACTGTTCCTCAAGTGGAGCAAGATGCATCACAAAACACACACGTCTTACAAACCTTCACTGCGGAGGAGGATGAAGAAGGGCTTCAAGGTGTTAAGAGGTCTAAAAAGAAGGGAGGGAAGAACGGGCAAAGCACCAAAAAGACCAAAACTCCCAAAGCAGCTAAAGGTGAGCGGGTCAAGGTCCCAAAACAGGGTTCACATTCTGCTAAGAAAATCAAGGCATTACTAGAGGGGAAAGCAGCTAAAGGGGAGAGGAAATTAGATAGCGGCGCTCCATCTCCGACCCCCTCCCTGAACATGATCGGGGCTCAGGGGGACTGGCCGAATGCTGGAGCTCTATCAGATGATGATCAGGGTGAGTTCCAAGAGCCGTCAAACATCCTGTCCAATATAGTCTCTGGCATGGCAGAGGTGCAACGCTTCATGCGGGCTTCAGTGGAACCACTTTGGGGGCCTTGTCTGTCGCCAGGGCAGCACACTCTCCAAAGCCAAACACTGAAAATACTTGGTAGCAGTGCTGACCTTAAGAAACGGGGCAGTGCATCGGGGGCAAGTAAGGGGAAGAAAGGGACAGGGCGTGATGGTAAGACCTCATCAAAACTTCTTGCACCTGGCTTCTTCCCTCCTATCGGTTTGGATTGCCTTCCACTTCCTCACCGGCCTGCTCACAAAAAGATGTACCGCCACAAAAGCACCACAAAGTTTGCCCGTGACGAACTTTTATCGGGTAAAAGGGACATTAAAGGAGTTGCACTGGCAGCTTTGGTAGAGAAACAGAGGTAATATTTTCTCTTTGCAAAGTACCCATGTCAGTCCTTGTTTCCTGTCAAATCCTTCTGAGCCGCCACCCCTACACAAATTTCAGAGCTGCATGGCACTGATTTTACCCACAGTCCTTTGCCTGCCCCACAGGAAAGTGGGTACACCCTGCATGACAGCCCTGCGAAGCTACCTACTGACTAAGTGGAGTCACTGTATCACAGCTGCATCTATTTGCCATTTGCTGCTTTGTTGCATTTTTTAAAATCAGTTTATTTTTTGATCAGGGTTTTTTTGTTTTGTTTTGTTTTTTTAAAGAGACAATGCCTTGATATCCACCATGAAAGCGTACTCTGGTGTAGTATTACATTTGGGGGTTTGTTTTCTTCTCCCTGTTACAGGTCAAGCGCTATAAGTGTTTCATCCGTGTGCTAACACTGTAATTTAAAACAAGCCCATACACCTTGGAAAATGGTTGCCTTCTGTTGTTCAGGGGTCAAAGGTTGTTGTTGTTGTTGTTGTTCTTGTTGTTTTTTTTTAATATTCCCCTTATTAAGAATATTCCAGTGTTACTGTGCCAACCATTTGGAAAGATGGATTTGGGAACTCCATGGGTAGCACATAATTCGAAAAGGACATCTTGCTTTTGTATAAGACACTTGTGTCTTAATGTAATAGTTGTCTTTAGTATTACGTTTATTTATGGTTCGAGAATTGAGGGTTTGGTCATCGGTGCCATAGGCTGACCCGAGTCCTCTCTGCCAGTATCAAAATGCTGTTGTACAGGAACATATGCACTATTTACAAAGTAAGATTATATCAAACATGTTTAAAATTAATGTGCCAAAATATGAACAATTAAGTGTACAGAACATTTTTATCTACATAATAAATATTTGCTGTTTTTTAATGTGGTGGTGGTTGTGGGAATGTATGTGTGTGGTCTCGGGGTGGGTTGGAGAATAATTTCGGATGTTACTGTTGTTACATATGCAGACATCGGTTTGTGGAGTCTTCTGTACAATCGGGGAGAATGATATATCATGGGTTTTTTTCACTCTTTTGTTCAATATTACATGCTTAGTGAGTTGCAAAAAGAAAGAAAGCCACTGAGCAAAAGAGAAGAGGAAGAGTTGTAA
The DNA here is from genome assembly GCF_027579695.1 of Neoarius graeffei. Lineage (NCBI taxonomy): Eukaryota > Metazoa > Chordata > Actinopteri > Siluriformes > Ariidae > Neoarius > Neoarius graeffei. The sequence goes on from NC_083596.1 coordinate 50,355,906, forward strand.
CATTGTAACTACGCATGTGCCAAATATAAATATTTAACATTTTATCACAATTTACGATATCATGATGTTTAAAAGACGTGACTACATGTTTTGGGATTGAAGCCAACAGAATTATGCTAGCTAGTCTGGATGATTTATAGCTCGATACTTGAAGACATTTTCACAAGACACAATATGAATCACCAACACAGTGCCAATAAAACAGTATTGCCAAATTAAAAAAAAAAAACTCATAATATTTTGACATTTAAAATTTTTTTTAATATTTTAATTTTTCAAAAAGCCACAAAAATGCATCTTGATATTCAGTCAATGAAATGTTATAAAATTACTTTGATTTATTAATTACTTTTATTAATCTTATTCCTCACTTTTATTAACTTTTAATTTTGTTGATATCATTCATATCAATATATCGCTCAGCACTACTAGCTAGCAAGTTACATATGCCACCTGCTCACACTACAGCTTGTGGTGGGTTTAATTTGTGAATACTTGGTGATGAAAAATCAGTAGCGTCGCCACCAATTGTGCGATGCACGGTGAATGTTCTCCAAGGTTCACAAGTTGTTTTTTGGTGTGTCTCCGCCTCGTGAGTGGCCAAAAACGTCGTGAAAAATTTCAGTGGTGGCGATGTTTTCGTCAGCAAACTAAAAGCAGCGAATACTCGTAGATGGGTTTGGGAATACTTCCTGAAGCTCAGGGAAGCATCGCCACCAAATGCCTCATTTTCATCGATAACCCATCGTGAGCTGTAATGTGACCGTAACCTTAGCTAGCTAAATATAGACTATGAAACATTAGCTAGCGAAGTGTAAGCAATGAAAAATATCGTTAACTTGCGTTTGTTGACGTATCTGTCAGTCGGAGAGATTTGCTTTACTCTGGACACAAAAAGGAACTATAGCAGATTTCAAAACAAAAATGCCTCACAGCTACTCAAGAGTACTTTTACCAAATATTAGCACATGCCTAGTTATACATGATCTACTGAGCGACATTGTGTCGAGAAGGTACGAAAAATGTTCAATAAGAAAACATGTACAGAGAGAACTGAACTGGTAACTGGTACTGAACTTCTCATAAACCAGTATCGATCATAAATCTCATGATTCCGCTTCATAAAAATTGCATTCCCGAATAAACTCGAATAAAACGATTAGTGGGATCATTTTTGCGGGCAACAGGACCAAATTATTTTTGAGAGTTTTTCCAGTGTTGGTAGCGATGTGCATGCATAACCACGATACTCGAGCTACGTTGTGCATGCAGATGCCCATATTTAGCATCTTTTTTGTTTACTTTTTTCCTCTTGCGATGTTTGAATGTTATTTAATGTTTACAAAAAAATAATGTGAGTACCCCAGCGTTCCCTAGCATTCCTTCTTCGTCTTTTTCCCCTTCTATTTATTTATTTATTTTTTGGACTACACAGACTTATAAAATTCCCTTGTAAAGAAATATGAAACGCAGCATATGCTACAGCATCGACTACAAAGTTAGTCAAAAAAAAAACACATCCATGTGCCATATTTATGAATGTATTACGCCTTTCATGCTTTTTATTTCACATAATTTTTTGCCTTTTTTTTGTCACAAAAACAGACCTGTTTGTATCTTCTGGTATCTTTGCCAGGAGGATTATTAAAACTCTTGATGTAGGGGGAAAAATTTAACAACCTGTATATTTTTCATTGTGCCAATTTGTAACATATTTTCTAAGTGTATATTTTTCTTAGAAAGTGCTGTGAGGTCGTTTCTTGATGTTGCTTCTGTCCTTTTGCCTTTCAGGCAGTGAAAAAGGTCACTGAATTATCATGGGATTTGGCTTTTGTTTTTTTGTTTTTTTGTGTTTTTTTTGTTTGTTTTTTTTTGTTTGGTTTTTTTTGGTTTTTATTTTTATTTTTTTGTCTTAAAGCCAAAAATTGTGAAAGACAAAAAAAAAAAATCCTCTGGTAAAGGAGAAAAAGCTGTGGCTTTGTTGAGTTTTGTTATTGGACCAATCTTATTGTGAGAGTGTTGTGCTCTAGTAAATCAATTCCTGATTTAAAAAAAAAATGAAAACAGACAGCTAATTAATGACACTAATTTGTGATTTAATCTCTGTTTTATAGATTTTAATGTAAATTATTCTAGTATTTTGTTTCTGTTGTATCCGTTTCAAAGGTTTAAATATTTGTGAACCAGCCTGTATGGTGAAAAATGTAATATTGGTAACTGGAGTTTTGTAATCATGTTTATGGAATAAATATAAATTTAAAAAGTGGCTTTGGTTAGTTGTTTCATGAAATCAAGTCTTTTTTTTCCAATAATGAAGTGAATTTTTCTCTTCGTCTCTTTTTTTTTTTTTATATTCGCTTTGACACACATAGTTAAATTTGTAAAGCGTTTTCAGATTACTTTATGGAAAATTGAGCCCCTTTAGTGGACAATTCTTCATTTGCAGCCACATGACCAAAGCTGCTTGCATCATTGACCGCCACCATGTTGGAGGATATACAATCAAACAATAAGGCGTCTGTAAACAGCATTCCAAACGATCACATAACTAACTTATTCGACTTATTTTAACTCACTGGATGGCCTTTCCAAGAAAAGGTACCAAGCCTACAATCAACAGAGGCTTATAATTTTTACATCTCTGGCTGGGTGAACACTCTGCAACTGAAAACACACACTGTAGAACATATTTAGTTATTTGAGGTCATGGATTGACATGAATCTTGTTCGATTGATTCTGTGATCGTTTGGGAAGATTCTTCAATAATTTTGCATTTCTTTCTGCGCTCTGTAAGCCGAGCATTTCGAGCTACCGCTTTAGTACCATCTTTGATTTTGTTGTGGCCCATATTTTGTGTCGGAGCCCAGTCTGGATCTGTAAAATTGTCAAGATCTTCTGGTTTCCCAAATGGAAAGAAAAAGCAAAATAAAAGCAGCAGCATCAAAAATTATATACAACTCTTTTAAAAATGAAATAATCGCAGAAGGCTTTGACTGTCCGCTCACACACTCGATGATCACGACTGTCATCATCGAGCACGACCGGGCTATTATACAATCCAGTATTTCTTATATATTGCGATCTTCCTTTCGTTAATAACTCGTTCGTAGCAATTACCATTGATAAAATGTTCACGGCAGACTCGTGTGGTTTTTGCTTTCTCACATCGCTGAGATCAGCCCCGTTTATGTTGGACAGCCAGTGACGTCTACGCTCCGTGAACAACTCTCTTGTTTTTTCTCCTTGATTATTTATAATTGCTGGAATTCTAAAGAACTTATAAGTCCCCTTGTCTCGAATAGAGTTATTCCCACATCCAGTTCCAGCACAAAAAGCGTAAAGGCATAGTGAAGAAACAAAAGGAATTCTTGAGTGTAACAACCTCTCAAGCAAATCTTCTATAGTAAATGTGCACCGTGTGAGTTTGTGTAGATCCGCCAACATGGCCCACTTCCAGTTCAAAGCCTCATGCAGAATTAGCTATGATGTCATGCAGGCCCGCCGACAGGGGGGGACAAACAGGTATGTTGTCCCGGGCCCAGGAATGGGGGGGGCCCAGAACTGGGCTCTCATGAAGTTGCGATTATTTTATTTCATTTCAAAATGTGTTGATTTGGGGGAGAAATTTGCTATATTTGCATTCAATAAATGATTTCTAGATCTTTTGCCTTTATTGTCTTTGAAAAAGGCGTCAAGAACCCCCTACCACCCCTAATGCAAAAATGGTTTGGTCTGACTCTTTGATTAAGGGGAAAAAACCGACATCGTTCGATCATAGCGCTTCGACAATCAGCGTGCATGCCATTTGCCAACATGCACAAGTCAGGAGCACAGAAAAGAAAAGAAAAGAGAAAAAGAGAGGAAGAAACCAAGAGACTCAGGGGCTCACTGCATAAATATTTTAAAAAAGATTCGGATGATGCAGCAGGTTCTAGCAAAGGCAGTGGGGCAGCTGAGCCAGGTAAGACCAGTGTTGGGCACGTTACTTTCAAAAAGTAATTAGTTATAGTTACTAGTTACTTTTCCCAAAAAGTAACTGAGTTAGTAACGGAGTTACTTTGTCATAAAAGTAACTAATTACCAGGGAAAGTAATTATTCCGTTACATTTTGTTCCCCCTCAAAAAAAATCTAATTCAGTTAGTGTAATCATAATAAAAGTGAATGTTAAATGTGTTTAATGACTGAAATGGACACTTAACAGAACCAATTAGTAATGTTATCTACACTATATTAATATTTTTGTGGGACAATGTGAGATAAGACATCTATCAAATGTAATATATTTTTGTAGTTATTAAAATTATGTTACTAATTACTGGCCACTGACGAGGACAAGCGCTTTGTTCCTCGACATAATGTGCATTGCACGTAAACACTCTTGCCTTTTATTTCAAGTAATGAAAAGTCCTGGCTGTATTTCCAGTGTGAAAGCGCAGTGCTGGGCTGACCGCTCGCCATCGCTGGGTCTTCCGATTGAAAGAGCACACAGTAGTGCAGTAGGCATGGCCTACCTACGTATGTTGTCCAAATCTACTCTGATTGGCTTACTGTGCCGTTGTCTCGTGTCTCCCCGCCCCACACGAAAGCAGAGTAAAGAAAGGCTGAACGAGCAGCGTGCCAGATGAGAACAGCTTTAATAAAGTAATGCATAGTATTTTATTATAAGTTACGGGAACGGCGTTATAACGATTTAAAAAATAATTAGTTAGATTACTCGTTACTAAAAAAAGTAACGGCGTTAGTAACGCCGTTTATTTCTAACGCCGTTATTCCCATCACTGGGTAAGACACAGCCAACTTTTTCCAGCCCCATAAAGTAACCCCAACCAAGGCACGCGTGGCACGCAATTCATGTTACAAACGAGGGGAGAGCAAGTCACACTGAACACCATATCAAACGCACAGGGCATTGAATCATTTCATAACCACAACGGCTTAATAACATTGTGTTTCATATATGTGATTGAAGCTAAGAATATTCACATTAGCCCGCAATCATATCCCGCCGTTTCTCGAGCGGTGTGTTCTTCTCTGCTTTTCACACTGGACAGTACACACGCACGCACAACAAAAGTCCGGCGCATTGCATTTCGCACCTGAATAGTTGCAGACTAAGGAAATGTTAAAATGTTAAAACTGTAAAAATGTTGAAATGCTAAAATGAAATGGTTGTTGACCGGTTGAATGGTTTTTGAATACCTGTCATTTAAGGGTTGGAGTGAGTAGAGACTGGGATAAGAGAGGTGGGTGTGTATGTGGGTTGGCCCGGGGGGGGCATTCAGAGCATTTTGTCCCGGGCCCAGCCAAAGCTGTCAGCGGCCCTGATGTCACGTGCAAATGAAGAATTAAGACTTAAATCCAGTCATTTTGCGAAGTATCTTTGCATTGGGCCTCACTGATCAGTATTCATATACAGTGGGGCAAAAAAGTATTTAGTCAGCCACCAATTGTGCAAGTTCTCCCACTTAAAAAGATGAGAGAGGCCTGTAATTTTCATCATAGGTATACCTCAACTATGAGAGACAGAATGGGGGGAAAGAATCCAGAAAATCACATTGTAGGATTTTTAATCAATTAATTGGTAAATTCCTCAGTAAAATAAGTATTTGGTCACCTACAAACAAGCAAGATTTCTGGCTCTCACAGACCTGTAACTTCTTCTTTAAGAGGCTCCTCTGTCCTCCACTCGTTACCTGTATTAATGGCACCTGTTTGAACTCGTTATCAGTATAAAAGACACCTGTCCACAACCTCAAACAGTCACACTCCAAACTCCACTATGGCCAAGACCAAAGAGCTGTCAAAGGACACCAGAAACAAAATTGTAGACCTGCACCAGGCTGGGAAGACTGAATCTGCAATAGGTAAGCAGCTTGGTGTGAAGAAATCAACTGTGGGAGCAATTATTAGAAAATGGAAGACATACAAGACCACTGATAATCTACCTCGATCTGGGGCTCCACGCAAGATCTCACCCCGTGGGGTCAAAATGATCACAAGAACGGTGAGCAAAAATCCCAGAACCACACGGGGGGACCTAGTGAATGACCTGCAGAGAGCTGGGACCAAAGTAACAAACTACGCCACCAGGGACTCAAATCCTGCAGTGCCAGACGTGTCCCCCTGCTTAAGCCAGTACATGTCCAGGCCTGTCTGAAGTTTGCTAGAGAGCATTTGGATGATCCAGAAGAGGATTGGGAGAATGTCATATGGTCAGATGAAACCAAAATAGAACTTTTTGGTAAAAATTCAACTTGTCGTGTTTGGAGGAGAAAGAATGCTGAGTTGTATCCAAAGAACACCATACCTACTGTGAAGCATGGGGGTGGAAACATCATGCTTTGGGGCTGTTTTTCTGCAAAGGGACCAGGACGACTGATCCGTGTAAAGGAAAGAATGAATGGGGCCATGTATCGTGAGATTTTGAGTGAAAACCTCCTTCCATCAGCAAGGGCATTGAAGATGAAACGTGGCTGGGTCTTTCAGCATGACAATGATCCCAAACACACTGCCCGGGCAATGAAGGAGTGGCTTTGTAAGAAGCATTTCAAGGTCCTGGAGTGGCCTAGCCAGTCTCCAGATCTCAACCCCATAGAAAATCTTTGGAGGGAGTTGAAAGTCTGTGTTGCCCAGTGACAGCCCCAAAACATCACTGCTCTAGAGGAGATCTGCATGGAGGAATGGGCCAAAATACCAGCAACAGTGTGTGAAAACCTTGTGAAGACTTACAGAAAACATTTGACCTCTGTCATTGCCAACAAAGGGTATATAATAAAGTATTGAGATGAACTTTTGTTATTGACCAAATACTTATTTTCCACCATAATTTGCAAATAAATTCTTTAAAAATCAGACAATGTGATTTTCTGGATTTTTTTTTCTTCTCATTCTGTCTCTCATAGTTGAAGTGTACCTATGATGAAAATTACAGGCCTCTCTCATCTTTTTAAGTGGGAGAACTTGCACAATTGGTGACTGACTAAATACTTTTTTGCCCCACTGTAAAGTTTCGTGTCAAGGTTTTCGTGGCTGAAACAAACCAAAAAGTGCCCTGATTTTCTTTGTCCTTGTGTGCATATGTTAATAAACACCAATCAGCTGTAAATTATCAAACGCATTCGTCACACAGCTGGTTTACATTTAGCCACGCCCACAAAACTATCCAAAGACAAAAAGTTCACAGCTGAAAACATGAAAATGATGACTAAATAGTGACAGACTGCGTCCTTTTTGAGTCTGGCATTAGTTTTGTCCGAATCAAACAGCTCATCTTGTTTGTCTTAATTTACGGATTCGTTTTACAGAATCACTTTCCATGACAGCGGTGTGTGGTTGAAATAAATAAATAAACGAGCCGAATGTGACAGTGTAATCAGCGTACAAAATCACAGTAACTCGTCACCAATTATACGATTTGAAGCCGATCAATAGATGATGATGATGATGATGATGATGATGATTATTATTATTATTATTATTATTATTATTATTATTATTATATACAGTGAGTCTCTTTATACATAAATTTAAGTCAAGTCAAGTTTATTTGTATCGCGCTTTTAACAATAAACATTGTCACAAAGCAGCTTTACAGAATTTGAATGACTTAAAACATGAGCTAATTTTGTCCCTAATCTATCCCCAATGATGAAGCCTGTGGCGACGGTGGAAAGGAAAAACTCCCTCAGACGACATGAGGAAGAAACCTCGAGAGGAACCAGACTCAAAAGGGAACCCATCCTCATTTGGGCAACAACAGACAGCATGACTATAACATTAACAGTTTTAACATGAAGTCAGTTTCGTTGATGTTATAACTCTTCATTGATGGAAACTTGAGTGCAAAACTGTTCATGACAACTGCAGTCCTAAAGTTAGCAAGTCAACTGTAGTCCTCAGCCATAAAAGCATTACTGTAAGAATCCAGAGCATCCTCCAGGTATAACCCTCAACTGTCCTCATGGGCCCGTCCTCCACAGGAGCGATGCGATAAAACTCCGACCAGACACAGGGCACCAGGATGGATCAAGCAAGTCTGAGGGGCAGAAGAGGCCAGCATCTCAATCCCAGGATCAACATGTAACTCAGAGGGACAGATGGGGGGGAGAGAAAGAGAGAGAAAGAAAACACAGGTTGTTAGGCATGCCCTAAAAATGACACAAGTATTAAATCTGTGTGGTACACTCACAGAGACAAGTCTCTTGACATCAGGCATAACACACAACAATGGCATGTTAATATGGTTAAAAAATATCATGACCTGCTCTGGCTGGATGCTTGATTGGGTGATGGGAGCACACTCCTCAGCAATGATGAGATGCAGATGGGACCCTTAGGGCTGGCCAAGACAGTTCAGTTACATTTCACCGGGTCTGGGACATGCAACAGAATGTCTGACGACCGATTCCCTGCAGGCTACGATAGCCAGTCGAGGTCTCCACCCTCTCCACCAAAAGATTTTCTGTTGACTCCATGTAACTCAGAGGGACAGATTTTGGGGGGGTGGGGGGGAGGGAAAGAAAAAGCAGGTGCTTAGGTATGCCCAATGTCACCTGAATAAGTAGGAACAGTATACATATTGCACTGAGTACAAGCAGGGACTCCGGCAACTAACTATGACAGCATAACTAAAAGGGGAGAGCCAGAAGGTAACACAGGCATGAGGGGCCCCGGGACATAAAGCAGCAGCCACTACACCATCAACAAACTCGAGTGAGCAAGCAAGTGGGGACTGACAGCATCCATACATCCCAGTTTACCAAAACACTCTGTCTGAGGATCCTCCAGATCTACACCTTTACCTCATAAACACCATTAACACAAGGCTTGACTAAACAGATATGTTTTCAGCCGAGACTTAAACACTGAGACTGTGTCTGATTCCCGAACACTACTTGGAAGGCTGTTCCATAACTGTGGAGCTTTGTAAGAAAAGGCTCCGCCCCCTGATGTAGCCTTCACTATACGAGGTACCAGCAGATAGCCTGCACCTTTTGATCTAAGTAGGCGTGGCGGGTCATAGAGGAGCAGAAGTTCACTCAGGTACTGTGGTGCGAGACCATTCAGTGCTTTAAAGGACAATAGTAGTATTTTATAATCAATACGAAATTTGATTGGGAGCCAATGCAGTGTGGATAAGACAGGGGTGATGTGGTCATATTTTCTAGTTCTAGTAAGGACTCTTGCTGCTGCATTTTGAACTAACTGGAGCTTGTTTATGCACTTATTGGAACATCCAAACAGTAAGGCATTACAATAATCCAACCTGGAGGGAACGAAAGCATGGACTAGTTTTTCTGCATCATGCAATAACATTAAATTTCTTATCTTTGCAACATTTCTGAGATGAAAGAAAGCTATCCGGGTAATGTTATCAATGTGAGTTTCGAATGAAAGACTGGGGTCAATAATCACTCCAAGGTCTTTTACTGCTGCACAAAAAGAAACAGAAAGGCCATCCAGAGTCACTGTGTAATCAGAAAACTTACTTCTAGCTGTATGTGGAGTGTAGTTTGTGTAATTTACACAAACTCAGAAGAAAATTTAGGATATAAACATTCTTCCAGGGCGGCACGGTGGTGTAGTGGTTAGTGCTGTCGCCTCACAGCAAGAAGGTCCGGGTTCGAGCCCCGTGGCCGGCGAGGGCCTTTCTGTGCGGAGTTTGCATGTTCTCCCCGTGTCCGCGTGGGTTTCCTCCGGGTGCTCCGGTTTCCCCCACAGTCCAAAGACATGCAGGTTAGGTTAACTGATGACTCTAAATTGACCGTAGGTGTGAATGTGAGTGTGAATGGTTGTCTGTGTCTATGTGTCAGCCCTGCGATGACCTGGCGACTTGTCCAGGGTGTACCCCGCCTTTCACCCGTAGTCAGCTGGGATAGGCTCCAGCTCGCCTGCGACCCTGTAGAACAGGATAAAGCGGCTGCAGATAATGAGATGAGATGAGACATTCTTCCAAACTCACTGCATTTTCATCAATACCACATTTCTTGTGTGAACGTGCCTGTGAACAATTTTGATAGAAATTTGTTTATATCCAGCACAATAAATGAGGCCCATTATCATACTTGCCATCTTGACTGATTCACACAGTAGTCCACTGATTTTGCCAGGTGAATCTCGCCAACCGATTGTAGTCCTCAAAACTACCGCATTACAAAATAATCAGTGAACACTGTCGGATTCGCTCTTCTGATCTCACTTCAGCTGTTTGTATCACAGGGGATACAATATGAAGTGAAGCCGAGAGCCAATGGAACAGAGCGATAACGATAACGATGTTGAACCTAAACTGTATCGCTCTATCCTATCACACCATTCCACTGGTTCTCGTTATGGTTCTAGCCAATCAGCAATGAGCTCACATGTTACAACAAATTGCGCCAGTGTAAAAACCAAACACGCTCTGGTGATCGTGAACAATGAAAACCCTAAAGAAAACAAAAGATTCGTGCTGACAACAAGTTCAAGGGCGACTTGGTCATCGGATCATCCAGCATCAAAGCATCGCGGCGAGGTGAGAAGCATGGATTCTGTGACGTACGTCGGTCCGATTTCTCGATCAATTTAGAATTCTTTTTCTGGATGAGAAGAATCATAAACTCATCCTGTGTGTCGTTCTGATCATTTATGAGAGTCGTTATATGTATGTAATATGTTATAACTGGAGCTATGTTTGGACTCCATGTGTGATATTGTGATTATAACCCCAGACCAGACTGAGTCTGTTACTGTTCTATTTTATTTGTGGTGTGTCACATGTCACAGATCTGATCTGGCTTTCTTTCTGGGCCTGGTTGTGTCCAAGTGGCGCACCAGCCAGCGTTGTGGACCATTTCAGCAGGACCGGGAGTCGCTGTGTGGGTGTCGGTGTGTGGGCAGCGGGTCCAGGTCATCTCCTTGGTGAAGAATTGTAATTTCTAATGAAATGGAAAGTTGCTTCAGAGATTGTTTTTGACTGAACTGGAGGCAAGAAATGTGTAATTTAATTATTTTGGGTTTGTGCTGTTTATTTCTTATCTCAGCTTAGTGACGAGCAGAGAGCTGACACACCGCATGGCCCAGTGTGATTAGGAGAAGTGGCTGTATTTACTTTTACAGCTTGTGTGCACTCTGTCCGAGTGCTCCATTGACACTGGCAATGCCAACACACAGGATTTACACCAATTTCTGTCATTTACTGTATCGTAAACAATACACTCAGCTCATCTGAGCACTGGATTCCTTATATTTCATATACATGTCTTAGATATGTATATGTAATCAGAATCAGAATCAGAATTAGATATATATTTACACTTCTTTTTTCTTTTTTTGCTGGAGAGACACCATCTGCTAGAACCAAATTCCTTGAGTGTGTCAACATACTGGGCCAGTAAACACGATTTTAATTCTGATTCAGATTCTGAATGGACGTTACCGCTTTAAAGAGGAAATTTGGTTTGATTAATGTCAGGCATTCCACATTAAAAATCATGAATTTGCTTCTCACTGTTTCACATTCTGGGGTGTTTTCAATCTTTACACAATATCTCACATTTTGCACAGAACGTAAAGTGATATAGATCACGAATGAATGAATTCACAAAAAAATTGACGTGTGTAGAAGTTCAACATGTGTTTTTATTATATCTCTCCCATATACACTCACTGGACAGTTTATTAGGAACACCCACGTATACACCTGCAGCTGTTTGACACAGTTCTCTAATCAGGTAATCGCTTGATGCATCAAATCCCACAGATACAAATCCAGAGCCTCAGTTAATGTTCACAATGTTCAAACATTGGAATGGGAAAAATTATGATCTCACAGTGAAGTGTGACTTTCTTTCTTTCACTGTGGCAGTATAGGTGTTGGTTTGAACCAGATGAGTATGAGGTTAGAGTATTTCAGAAACTGCTGATCTCCTCTTGGGGTTTTCACACACAACAAACAGTCTGTGGACTTTACACAGAATGGTGCGAAGAACAAAAAACAGTCATTAAGTGAGTGAGTGAGTGAGTGAGTGAGTGAGTGAGTGACAGTTCTGTGGGTGGAAACAAACGCCTTGTTGATAAGAGAGGGTCAGAGAGAAATAACCAGAATCGGAGGTGGTGTGACTTTTCTTTTGTTGCCAGGAAGGATATAGTAACTCATATAATCACTCTTTACAAACATGGTGAGCAGAAAAGCATCTCAGCATGCAACAGAAAACAGAAGAACACATTGGGTTCTGGGCGGCACGGTGGTGTAATGGTTAGCGCTGTTGCCTCACAGCAAGAAGGTCCTGGGGTTGAGCCCAGCGGCCAGCGAGGGCCTTTCTGTGCGGAGTTTGCATGTTCTCCCCATGTCTGTGTGGGTTTCCTCCGGGTGCTCCAGTTTCCCCCACAGTCCAAAGACATGCAGGTTAGGATAATTGATGTCTCCAAATTGACCATAGGTGTGAATGGTTGTCTGTGTCTATGTGTCAGCCCTGCGATGACCTGGCGACTTGTCCAGTGTGTACCCCGCCTTTCGCCCGTAGTCAGCTGGGATAGGATCCAGCCCACCTGCGACCCTGTAGAACAGGATAAGCGGCTAGAGATAATGGATGGATGGACATTGGGTTCCACTCCTACAGCCAAGAACAGGGATCTTAGGATCAACAACATCAAGTTTAATAGGAATTAAAGTGGCCGGTGAGTGTGTATTGACAGTATAAAGCTTTATTTCCTGTAATACAACTTTTCCATTTTCGATGATGTCATGATTCATGCCATTCCGCCCCCCGACTCTGATGTTCTCATCTCATTATCTGTAGCCGCTTTATCCTGTTCTACAGGGTCGCAGGCGAGCTGGATCCTATCCCAGCTGACTACGGGTGAAAGGCGGGGTTCACCCTGGACAAGTCGCCAGGTCATCACAGGGCTGACACATAGGCCAAGTTTACATTAGACCGTATCTGTCTCGTTTTCTTCGCGGATGCACTGTCCGTTTACATTAAAACGCCTGGAAACGCCGGGAAACGGGAATCCGCCAGGGTCCACGTATTCAATCCAGATCGTGTCTGGTCCAGTGCTGTGTAAACATTGAGAATACGTGGATACGCTGTGCTGAGCTCTAGCTGGCGTCGTCATTGGACAACGTCACTGTGACATCCACCTTCCTGATTCGCTGGCGTTGGTCATGTGACGCGACTGCTGAAAAACGGCGCGGACTTCCGCCTTGTATCACCTTTCATTAAAGAGTATAAAAGTATGAAAATACTGATGCAAATACTGCCCATTGTGTAGTTATGATTGTCTTTAGGCTTGCCATCCTTCCACTTGCAAGTGGTAAGTGACGCGCATGCCCGACATGCACTGAGATCACACACACAGCGGCTCAGTCCCGAATCACTGCTCGTGCGCTTCACTTGCGCGCTCTGTGAGCTGCACAGGGCCGGAGTGCGCACCCTCCAGAGGGCACTCGCTGTTCAGGGCGGAGTGATTTGGAGCGCAGGATGCCTGCGGAGCCGAGCGTATCCGTGTATTGGCGTTGCTGTGTGCACACTAATCGTTTTAAAAACGTTAACCTGATGATACGGTCTAATGTAAACCCCACCATAGACACAGACAACCATTCACACCTACGGTCAATTTAGAGTCACCAGTTAACCTAACCTGCATGTCTTTGGACTGTGGGGGAAACCGGAGCACCCGGAGGAAACCCACGCGGACAACATGCAAACTCCACACAGAAAGGCCCTCGCCGGCCACGGGGCTCGAACCCAGAACCTTCTTGCTGTGAGGCGACAGCGCTAACCACTACACCACCGTGCCGCCGCCTCTGATGTTCTGTTATAAAATAAAATAATAAATATTCCTTGATAATATTTTAGCGTAAAGAGTGCAGCTTGCTGTTCAGTTAGACTTTGAACAAAATGAGATGTATGTTTATGTTTGTATGTATTATATTTCAGATGTATTTATTTCTTAGTTACGCTGTTAAATACATTAATAAAGTGTTAAAAACGCGCTCGGATTAATATTCTCCAAATGATCAATAAGATTCCGAAGATCTGGCGAAGCCTCCCTATTGCCATGGTGACCTGCGGTCCAATCAGCGCGCAGTGTGAGGGTGGGCGGGGCCGTGACGTCTGACTCCTCGCGCTGTGGGGCAGTGAGTGAGTGTGGAGTCGCGAGCGCGGGTGGTGATCTGTGCTGAGTCTGTCAGGCACCATTGAGCCTCCGGAGCAGCCGACAATGCCCAACATCAAGATCTTCAGCGGCAGTTCGCATCCAGATTTATCGCAGAAAATTGCTGATCGGTTGGGGCTGGAGCTTGGGAAGGTGGTGACGAAAAAATTCAGCAACCAGGAGACATGGTGAGGAGAATCTTTATTCACTGGTTTCTTCATTTATTATTAATAGATTATAGACTCGTCGTGGCGATTTCACCGCGCGTTTAAACGGTTTTCTGAGGTAAAAACCGTCGCTACGGATCAGGAGTCAAGTAATACCTCAGGACCACATTTCCCACAATGCATTGCTAGCATCTCCTTTCCCCCCCCCCGCCGCGGATTCACTGTAAAAACCCGTCGCGCGTGCTGCGCGCGCACCCTCACCTTCAGCCATTTTGGATTTAATTTATATCGAATAACGCTCTGCTGCTTCTGCTAAACACGCTTCCTGTTTCACTCACAGGACAAAAAAGGTTCCGCAAAAGGTTCACCTTTGACCTTGAGTGAGTCTCTTTTCACCTGGAGGTGTTCTGTAGCGAACCTTTTACTGAAATTCGCTTTGTAAAGCGCTGTGGTGAATCTTAAAGGTACAGTACACTCACATCACACTGAAGGCAAACAAGCTGCAGCTCCCATTAAAGGTCCTTTAGGTTGGTTAGTTACTACCGGAAGTGTTCTGGAAAGTTCTAGAAACATCTTCGTCCTGTAAGATAATACAGGTGAATAATAATAATACAAAAGAAAACAGTAGATATCACAGTCAGATTTCAAGAAGGACGTTCATAGCTGATACTAGAGGTCTGTGCGGGTCGGATTTTTCAGTCCCGCTCCCGCCCGTGCCCGCATTGTGCAGACCCACTCCCGCTCGCGCCCGCAAAGAATTATGATTTTCAGTCCCGCTCCCGCCCGCGCCTACAAAAAAATTATGATTTTCAGTCCCGCCCACGCCTGCCATATTTTGTCCCGCTCCCGCCCGCAAATCCCGCATGATGCAGACGTTCGCGTTATTTCTCAGGAAAATTCTTGTCTTGACACAGCGTGATGGTGCCCCGCCCCCTACTTTGAGTGGATTTGAACATAAATATCTACAGCTCACGTTTGTTATTGTTTACCTTGTTTCTGAATTCAGCATGTAGTATCTCTAATAATAATAATTAGTGCTGTCAAACGATTAAAATACTTAATCGCAAATTACACATTTTTATCACATGAGAAACCATTGTAATTCTCTGATCAGCATAAAAAAGTGAATGGGCTTGCTTTGTACCAATGTTTTTTTTTTTTTTTTTTATTGCAAAGCAGAGCTAGTAAAAGAAGTGAATTGATTTACTGCTTGCATTAGTCTACAACTTTAATCAGAGAGACATGTTACACAGTGCCGGTAGGCTTGACTCAATGCTATCCCAGAAATCCTTCCTGTAATATGCAAATTTGGCTGTCCAATCAGAGGTGGCCAAATTTGCATATTACAGGAAGGATTTCTGGGATAGCATTGAGTCAAGCCTACCGTCACTGTGTAACCTGTCTCTCTGATTAAAGCTGTAGACTAATGCAACAAGTAAATCAATTCACTCATGGTTCTCTTGTTAGCTGGGTGTGAACTGCGAGTCATTAGAATGATCAAAGAATTTTCCCTTAGGGTTATCAGTGGCAAGTTTAAGATGCTATTTCTCACTCAATCTGGCAATCTGACTTTTTCTGCAAATTTAGGCATCTTAAAATGTTTTTATTAATGTAAAATAAAATATCCAGCATAAATTATATATGATAGACATAAATTAATAATTTATACATTTTATTTCAAGCAAGTTTTTAGTTAGCGGGACTGCAGCTTATCACCGCTCCCACCCGCGCCGCATATGTGCACTCCTGCTCCCGCCCGCACGCGCATATGTGCACTTCTGGTCCCGCCCGCGCCCGCAATGAGCTTTCAAAATTTGTCCCGCGCTGCACTGCTTTGCGGCGGGTCCCGCGAGTCCCGTGGGACTCCCGCGGGAGTGCAGGGCTCTAGCTGATACTTCCCCCTCTTTTTTTTTTTTGGATTGGAAGTTTTCCAAAATTGATGTGTTTATGCAAATAACGTATCATTCGATTAAATTTTCATACATCGTAAAACCAAAGCATCCAGTTTTGGAAGCAGTGTCACTGTCACAGATCAGGACAGCACGACGTTGCAGCAGTGGTTGGGTTTTAGTTTTCCCCAAAGCGTTTTGGCGTGTCAGGCCCGATACGCTTGCTCTGTTTGCCGATCCGCTTAGTCGCTTTAGTTAAAATCCGATACGCTTAGATTTATACCGATACGTTAAATTTCCTACCCACAAGTCAGTAGATACATAGAAGAGCAAATAACAGAACCATTTACATATCGATTGATATTTGTGCCGTCTCTTTTCCAATGTTTGTGTTGATTCTGTCAAAGTAATATATCCGTGTGGTATGATGTAAACAAACTAATTGAAAGAAAACGTCAGACATCCCGGAATTTTCCGATTCATTATAAGCGATCTCATTGGCTGCCGATGTTGTCCCCCACCAGACGGACAAAGCCGACTGATTTTAATCACAAAAGTGTGACCTCGTCTCTTATCATTATGGCTTTGATCAAAGATTGGTTGACTAAACGTCAACAAACCCACGTGAGGGATGGCGCACGAAACCAGACAACTGTCACGACAACGAAAACGTCGTCAATTTTGATCACAGCGACTGACTGGACAATTTGATCCACATCAGCATGGATGACAGTGAGATGGACGATGAGAGCGTTGCCCAACATTGGGCCAAGCAAACGCCAAGGAGAATTAATCTGCTTTAAAGGAGGAGAAAACTTAATTCATTAGTTTGGGTTTGCAGAAAGATTCTGTACTTATAAACACTCACCAAATGAAGTTGTCCAAATGTGTCAAATAATAATCATAAGCATTTTTGGCAGCGTGATGTCACTGGGATCCATTTAACAAAAGGCGGCTCCGGATTATTCTTTTGTTAAAGGCTCACCGTGACATCACACTGCCAGATACGCTTATCGTTATTATTCACAATTATGCTACATTTGACACTTATTAACACATTCATGAAGAGAATTTAAGTACATAATCTTTCTGCAAACTTAAATGTATGCATTAAGTTTTCTTTTCCTTTAAATATGTTTTAATCTTAATCTAGTCCATTTAATAAAGTGCCAAAATTTAAACTTTATAATATGCAGTTGCCTGACTTTTCTTTTCAGTGCATCGTAGTTCTACATATATTACGGTAATTGCATCCGAAACATTCTAAATCATTACAGTTATAGTAATACAGCAACTTATTTTAAGGTGGCAGGTCTTAGGTTCAGATCCCTTTGTGATCAACAGGAGGTCATGATGATCGATTCTCTTCACTGGGTTGCATAAGACGGAGCAAACCACTGTTCATATTTTCACGCACATTTTTGTTACAACACGACTTGATGATGGATAATTAAGGGATCCCGTAGATTTTCAGTCGATCATAGACCTCAGTAATCTATAACAAAACTGTTTAACTTGCATGTTGAACTTTAAGGTGAAATTTCAAATGTGTTTACATTAATACTATTTAGGTCAGAAATCATTGAAACACTGGGAAAATCATGGATCTAAAACCTCTCAGAGACCCTGAAAATGCACCTGAGAGCATCCATTTTCAATAAATTTTCCAGGGGAGGGCATGCTCCCGGACCCCCCTAGTTTCACTTCGCACCTTTGGCGCTCACTTTCGTGCCGTTGGCGCTCAATTGTCTGTGTATTATCATGCCAGAATTTAGGGCTTTAATTTTTTTCTGGGGAAAACACTGCATCACTTCAGAGAAGAATCACACACACACACACACACACACACACACACAAAAAAAAGCGCTAGTTCTCTGCTAGCCTTATTGCATTTTCACCTGCTCATTAATTCATAAAATGTCCATCAGTGAACGACTCCACAGAGCTGACTGACCAGACGCTGCTGTGATTATGAGGTTTCTGGCTAAACTGGAGGCCGTAAACTTCTATTATTAGCAACACAGCAAAAGCAGACTTCAGACACCAAACATCTCGACTGGCAACATTTTATTTATTTATTTAGATGGAGGAAATTTCTAGTGTCATCTATGGTCAGTATGTCCCTTTAAAATCTGAAGTTAAACGTCTGTGTGTGAGACAGCGAGCTAAAAATATATCCGTTTTTGGCACTGGTTTGAGTGACATTTTGCCTCTGAGAGATCAGCATTTCGTGTAAGATAAGAAGCTGCATCACAGTCCCAGTGCAAAAGTCCTGCCTCAGGAGTTGACACATCACGAACCAATCAGATCTGATCAAAGCGAGTGATGATAAGACGCTCGCTGAATGACGTCGTTATCAAATCAGGAGGATTGCTTCAAAGAACTGCAAACTGAAAAGCGTCTAACGTCCCCCTCAAACCTCGCTGATTAGCCGAGACGTGCTCACTGTAATATGTTTGCAATAGCTGTGCAAACATATCTGACACCTATTACTGCGTTTACTGATTCTGAATCAGTGCCCAGTTGATTCGTTTGGGTTGTGTTTTTGTTTGGTTTGGTTTCACACTGTACATCATGAAACGAATCAAAAAGCACGAGTGAAAAAGTCCTTGTAAAATCATTTGTTGGTCAGAAATAACCTGAGCATGGAGAACACTGCTCAGGTTATTTCTTTAATCAATAAACGATTCAGTATTTCATATAAATAACAACTTTAAAACAATGCGTGTGCCGCATCCACCATTATTCTCTTTTTGTCTGAACGAATCTTCAGATTTCTGCATTTCAGACTCTGAATTGGAATCAGAATGCTCTTTATGGTCATTGCATATAAACATGCATCTGAACGAAATTTGCGATCTCTCTTAAAACAAAGTTAAAACTGTACCCCATTCACGCGACTCATTGGTCCGTTCACTCACTTGCACACACATTAAAAGAAGCCATCGACTGCATAACTACAAAAATATAATATAAATAGAATATAAAATAATTTAAAGTGACTTATGCAGTTATTGCACATTAGTGTATTCGGATTGCACTTGAGGTAAAGTTGTTGTGGTGGCAGCGGAGGGGTGTGAGTTCAGTTCACAGAGCTTTTGGGTCGAAGCTCTTCCTGAGTCTGGAAGCACGGGCCTTTAAGGCTCTGTAGCGTCTTCCAGATCTCTGTGCTTTAGCTCAGTTTGCAGCTCGCATCGACAATAAAAAAAACCCCAAAAAACGCTCGTTTGATTCAGTTTCTGCAGGAAGTCGATTGAGAGTCGAATCACAGAGTCATTTATTCAGAAGCGAACCGAACCCCCCTCGCTCAGACGCTGTCAGACCCGAGTGTGATCGCTGTGTTCTCGCCTGATTAAAGAACCGCACCAAGGCGAGGAACACACCAGCGTTCTGTTGAAACAAGCTAAACGCTGAGCACCCTCAGCGATTCACTTAACGTTCTCTTCATCTTAACACTGAAGATGTTTCCTGATTACAGACACTTGTTTAATAAGGATTCATGCATTTGTGTGTGTGTGTGTGTGTGTACAGTGTCGAGATCGGGGAGAGTGTGCGTGGAGAAGACGTGTACATTGTCCAGAGTGGGTGTGGTGAGATAAATGACAATTTGATGGAGTTGTTAATCATGATAAACGCGTGTAAAATAGCCTCAGCATCCCGAGTGACGGCCGTCATCCCCTGCTTCCCCTACGCCCGCCAGGACAAGAAGGATAAGGTGGGGGTGAGAGAGCCAGCTTACTAACACACACACACACACACACATACACACACAGCTCTGTTACTAACAGTGAGACTAACCAACCGTAATCACAAACAATTCACCAGTTACAAGCTGAAGCCCATCTGATCTTCCTGTCCGTAAGTCCGTCTGTCTGTGTCAGTGTGTGTCTCTGTCGGCGTCTCCCTTTCTCCTTCACTCTATCTGTCTGTCTGGGTCAGTGTCTCTGTGTCTATCTGTGTGTCCTGATCAGTGTCTGTCCATCTCTCTCTCTATCTCTTTCTCTCTCTCTCCCTCTCTCTCTCTCTCCCACACAAACACACACACACACACACTGCAGTTTACAATAAATGCATGGAGAATGGCGAGCATGGTTTGTGTTTCCTTCATGTACAGTGTCTTGCAAAAGTATTCATCCCCCTTGGTGTTTGTCCTGTTTTGTTGCATGACAAGCTGGAATTAAAATAAATTTTTGGAGGGTTAGCACCATTTGATTTACACAACATGCCGACCACTTTAAAGGTGCACATTGTTTTTTATTGTGACACAAACAATAATTAAGATATAAAAAACAGAAATCTAGAGTGTGTATAAGTATTCACCAATTCTACGATTCCAGCTGCAAGTCTCTTGGGGTGTGTCTGTATTAGCTTAGCACATCTAGCCACTGGGATTTTTGCCCATTCCTCAAGGCAAAACTGCTCCAACTCCTTCAGGTTAGATGGGTTGCGTTGGTGTACAGCAATCTTCAAGTTATGCCAGAGATCCTCAATTGGATTGAGGTCTGGGCTTTGACTCGGCCATTCCAAGACATTTAAATGTTTCCCTTTAAACCACTCCAGTGTAGCTTTAGCAGTATGTTTAGGGTCATTGTCCTGCTGGAACGTGAACCTTCATCCCAGTCTGACTCAAACAGGTTTTCCTCCAGAATTGTCCTGTATTTAGTGCCATCCATCTTTCCTTCAGTCCTGACCAGCTTTCCTGTCCTTGCAGATGAAAAACATCCCCACAGCACGATGCTGCCACCACCATGCTTCACTGTAGGAATGGTGTTCTCAGGGTGTTGGGTTAGCGCCACACATGGTGTTTCCCATGATGGCCAGAGAGTTCAGTTTTAGTCTCATTTGATCAGAGAATCTTCTTCTATGTGTTTGGGGAGTCTGCCACATGCTGTTGGGCAAACTCCAAATGTGTTTTCTTAAGCGATGACTTTTTTTTTTCTGGCCACTCTTCCATAAAGCCCCGCCCACTCTGTGGAATGTACAGCTTAAAGTGGTCCAATGGACAGATACTCCCATCTCCACTGTGGATCTTTGCAGCTCCTTCAGTGTTATCATTGGTGTCTTTGTTGCATCTCTGATTAATGCCCTCCTTGCCCGGTCTGTGAGTTTTGGTGGGCGGGGCCTTCTCTTGTCAGGTTTGTAGCGGGGCCATGTTCTTTCCATTTTGCTATAATGGATTTAATGGTGCTCTGTGGGATATTCAAAATTTGGGATATTTTTTATAACCCGACCCTGATCTATACTTCTCCACAACTTTCGCTATGTTCACACTGCAAGGCTTAATGCTCAATTCCGATTTTTTTGTGAAATCCAATTTTTTTGTGCGGTCGTTCACATTAACAAATATATGCGACTTGTATGTGATCCTCAGTATGAACAAAAAGCGACCTAAAAGTGTTCCGCATGCGCATTGCAGGATACGACGACGTCACACGCAGTGAGCATGGCCAGTGTTTACGGAAGTAAAACCGGCCGGTTGCGGTATGACCCATCCAATCTAGCTTGAATAGCTGCATCCCCCCAAATGGAAATCAGCTCCCTAACCTCTGCGTCCTTCCATTGAGAAGATTCAGAACCTTCACAGCCCGAAGCGTCCCTCGCATTGATGTCATGCGCAGGGGCGCAGATACGTTTTTTGAACTGGGGGGGACAAAAAACTGGGGGGGGGGACAAAGCTGCCAGCAAACCAACCCCAACCCCGATATGCCTGTCAAACTTGTTGTGGGTTACCATAGCAACCAAGCTCGAGCTCGCAACCTGTGCAGTCTGCGCAGCTCAACCAACCGAATATCAGTCTTTGTTTTGTTTTATGTGAGTTGTTGCAACTATATGTATACACTGCTGTGCACCTCAATAAACCGAATGGTAATTAGTCTTTTGATTTTTCCGTGAGGTTTGCCTTATGCAAAGAAAGACAGCATAGACGTTTTTTCCTCTCTATAAGTGGGGGGGACCGAGCGAGGTGAATTTAAATCTGGGTGGGACGAGTCCCACCCTCTATCTGCGCCCGTGATTATGCGCCGTGTTGTTGTAGCTTTTTTTGAGAGACCCGCCGCCTACTTCAGCGCAGAATAGTGACGTTTGTGGCTTGTTGATGACGTGTAAGTCGGATGAATGCGACCTGGCGGTTCAGACTGAAGTCGCATATGAAAAGAGCGGATAGGAATCGGAATTAGGACCACGTATCCAAACGGCCTGGGTCGGATTTGAAAAAATCGGATCTGTGTCGTTCATATTGTCAATAAAAGATCGGATACAGGTCACATATGGGCGAAAAGATCGGATTTGAGTCACTTCAGCCTGCAGTGTGAACGTAGCCCAAGTCTCTGACCTGTTTGGAGGCTCCTTGGGTTTCATGTTGCTTGCTTAGTCGTGTTGCAGAGTCAGGGTCCTTCCAGAACACGGTGACTTATACAGACATCATGTGACACTTTGATTGCACACAGGTGGATCTTAATCAACTAATTATGTGTTGGAGCAGCTCTGATTGAGGGGTTTCATACGAAAGGGGGTGAATACTTATGCACACTCCAGATTTCTGTTTTTTCATCTTAATGTTTGTGTTTCAATTTAAAAAAAAAAAAACGATGTGCACCTTTAAAGTTGTCGGGATGTTGTGTAAATCAAATGGTGCTAACCCTCCAAAAATGAATCTTAATTCCAGCTTGTAATGCGGCACAACAGGACAAACACCAAGGGGGATGAATACTTTTGCAAGGCACTGTAATATTATAGATATATTATAATCATGTTATAATGTTCTCAAGGTGTGTGTGTGTGTGTGTGTGTCCATGCATGCGTGTGTGCAGAGTCGTGCCCCAATCTCTGCTAAGCTGGTGGCAAACATGCTGTCTGTAGCAGGTGCCGATCACATCATCACCATGGACCTACACGCCTCCCAAATACAGGTACACACACACACACACACACACACACACACACACTTCACTATAAACTCTGTTTAAAAACCAGGGTGTGTGTTTTTATGGTAATCCCATAAATCTGTTCGGGGCACAAGTGTCCCATGAGTGTTTGAATAAGATGGAGGACAGAGCTGTAACTCTCAACTGAGCAACACACTAACAAGCACCTCATCGTATTTTATTCCTGTCGGATCAATTAAACGGATCGGGAAATAGCCATCATTATGTGGATAAATATACTGGGGTTTATAAATGATGTATAAGGTGTGTGTGTGTGTCTGTGTGTGTGTGTGTGTGTCAGGGTTTTTTCGACATCCCTGTGGACAATCTCTACGCCGAGCCGGCGGTTCTCAAGTGGATCCGAGAAAATATAAACGAATGGAAAAACTGTACCATCGTTTCTCCCGATGCTGGAGGAGCGAAGAGGTGTGTGCTGTTTCTGTCTCACTGTCTGTACCTCAGTCTTAATACATCAGTCAGACTCCAACACGGACAGTACAGCTCCAAACGCCCATGACGTCTCGTTTATAGTGGATGAGAAATCCTTCACAGATTTAAAAAAAAAAAAAAAGAGAGGGACTTGTGTTCCTCGTGATGTGTCTCTGATGCTATTGGCTGTCACGTAAATCAGTCAAGTAAGACGAATCAACAGTTAGTGAACAAACAATTAGTGGCGATTATAGGTGGCTCAGGAAAGTGCGAACACTTAGTGTAGCTCCGCCCACTGGACCAACCAACTGTAGAGCGGCTTTAAAGAGTAAAGAAAATAAAAGTGGACACGAGTTGTGTTTTGTTCCCTTTAGGTGTGGAGGGTAAGGTTCTGCTGTGTGTACATGTTCCACGTTTCTAAAGATTTAAAACAAATAAGATGATTTTTTTTGGCAGTGAGCTAACAGCGTATGGCTTTCTGTCTCATTCCGCACACATTAAAGATGCACTGGCTTTTCCACGCACACACGGAGGATTCCATCCACCTGAAGATGGAACATGGCTGCTCCAGTGACTATAAAATAAATATTCTTGTCAAATCAAGTCAATTAAGGAGCGATTGTGAAAACAAGATATCGACACACACCATCTTTTAAAGGCAACACCGTATTAAAGCGTCCCACTGCACGCTCTCTGCTCTAACGAGACCAGCACGCTTTAATATAAAGCTTAAACAGCAGCTCTAATCCATTATTAACAGCTCTCAGCTCGTGGGTTTGTGCATCGAATCTGCAGTGTGTTCGAGTGTTGTGTAGTGGTGTGTGTGTCGTGTGTATAATTTTGACGTTTCTCTCCATCACTAAAGTTGGTAGCGTTCATGGTTGAGTGTGAAAGTGACCTCAGGCTAATTTTAGCAACAGTATTCAGAGAACATGTTTGTCTGAGCGTGGGAGTTTCATCAGCATGATTTGTGAAGCCAAGTCGTGAGAAAATGTCGAGCATTGTGGAATTGTGTTGTGTGTGTGTGTGTGTGTGTGTGTGTGTGTGTGTTTGCACATGTAGGGTGACCTCCATAGCAGATCGTCTGAACGTGGACTTCGCCCTGATCCATAAGGAGAGGAAGAAGGCGAATGAAGTGGACCGCATGGTTCTGGTCGGAGACGTCAAAGACAGAGTCGCCATCTTGGTGGACGACATGGCGGACACCTGCGGTACAATCTGCCACGCTGCGGAGAAGTGAGGACACACACACACACACGCACAATTCCACTTTGCAAGTTATTTTTAAGACCGAGTGAAGTTCTTTCTTTTCTGTGTAAAAACATGTTTTTGTATCTTGGTGTCCCCACAAGGGGAGAAATATCTGACAGTTTCACGGTGATCTTGTGGGGACGTTTGTCTGGTCCCCATGGGGAAAGATTTGAAAAATTAAAATCCCCTCAAGATTTCCTGAGACTCAGCTTAGAGTTAGATTCAAGTGTAGCTTCATTCATAATTATTTCAGTGGTCTTCACAAATCTAAGGACACTCAGATAAGTGTGTGTGTGTGTGTGTGTTAGGTTAGTGTCTGCTGGTGCGACTAAAGTCTACGCCATTCTGACACACGGGATCTTCTCTGGACCTGCGATCTCCCGCATAAACAACACCAACTTCGAGGCCGTGGTTGTCACGAACACAATTCCTCAAGAGGATAAGATCAAACAATGTGACAAGATCCAGGTACCAGAAACGCACACTCTGCAGCTGAGAGCAGATGTGTGAGAGTATCACGATCTCATATCGGGACATTTCACCAGCTCGGGTCAGACCTATCGTACAACCCCGATTCCAAAAAAGTTGGGACAAAGTACAAATTGTAAATAAAAACGGAATGCAATGATGTGGAAGTTTCAAAATTCCATATTTTATTCAGAATAGAACATAGATGACATATCAAATGTTTAAACTGAGAAAATGTATCATTTAAAGAGAAAAATTAGGTGATTTTAAATTTCATGACAACAACACATCTCAAAAAAGTTGGGACAAGGCCATGTTTCCCACTGTGAGACATCCCCTTTTCTCTTTACAACAGTCTGTAAACGTCTGGGGACTGAGGAGACAAGTTGCTCAAGTTTAGGGATAGGAATGTTAACCCATTCTTGTCTAATGTAGGATTCTAGTTGCTCGACTGTCTTAGGTCTTTGTTGTCGTATCTTCCGTTTTATGATGCGCCAAATGTTTTCTATGGGTGAAAGATCTGGACTGCAGGCTGGCCAGTTCAGTACCCGGACCCTTCTTCTACACAGCCATGATGCTGTAATTGATGCAGTATGTGGTTTGGCATTGTCATGTTGGAAAATGCAAGGTCTTCCCTGAAAGAGACGTCGTCTGGATGGGAGCATATGTTGCTCTAGAACCTGGATATACCTTTCAGCATTGATGGTGTCTTTCCAGATGTGTAAGCTGCCCATGCCACATGCACTAATGCAACCCCATACCATCAGAGATGCAGGCTTCTGAACTGAGCGCTGATAACAACTCGGGTCGTCCTTCTCCTCTTTAGTCCGAATGACACGGTGTCCCTGATTTCCATAAAGAACTTCACATTTTGATTCGTCTGACCACAGAACAGTTTTCCACTTTGCCACAGTCCATTTTAAATGAGCCTTGGCCCAGAGAAGACGTCTGCGCTTCTGGATCATGTTTAGATACGGCTTCTTCTTTGAACTATAGAGTTTTAGCTGGCAACGGCGGATGGCACGGTGAATTGTGTTCACAGATAATGTTCTCTGGAAATATTCCTGAGCCCATTTTGTGATTTCCAATACAGAAGCATGCCTGTATGTGATGCAGTGCCGTCTAAGGGCCCGAAGATCACGGGCACCCAGTATGGTTTTCCGGCCTTGACCCTTACGCACAGAGATTCTTCCAGATTCTCTGAATCTTTTGATGATATTATGCACTGTAGATGATGATATGTTCAAACTCTTTGCAATTTTACACTGTCGAACTCCTTTCTGATATTGCTCCACTATTTGTCGGCGCAGAATTAGGGGGATTGTTGATCCTCTTCCCATCTTTACTTCTGAGAGCCGCTGCCACTCCAAGATGCTCTTTTTATACCCAGTCATGTTAATGACCTATTGCCAATTGACCTAATGAGTTGCAATTTGGTCCTCCAGCTGTTCCTTTTTTGTACCTTTAACTTTTCCAGCCTCTTATTGCCCCTGTCCCAACTTTTTTGAGATGTGTTGCTGTCATGAAATTTCAAATGAGCCAATATTTGGCATGAAATTTCAAAATGTCTCACTTTCGACATTTGATATGTTGTCTATGTTCTATTGTGAATACAATATCAGTTTTTGAGATTTGTAAATTATTGCATTCCGTTTTTATTTACAATTTGTACTCTGTCCCAACTTTTTTGGAATCGGGGTTGTATATTGTATTGCATCGTATGGATTTGTCAGATTACGCCATCGCAGCGAAAAGTGTAGTTTTTCTCAGAAGACCAGGTCTGAGGAACTACATTTTAAAAGTGTTCAAGTCTCGTTTGTCTGCTCTCCACTTCTTTACTCATTCTCCTCTGAGAAGCTTAGGTGTTTTGACTGCTGTCTGGACCAAACAGCGTGGGAACGCCGTGAGGTTACAGATAACGGCGGACTGCTCTGAGATAAACACCTGAGCTTGGCGTTCCCATGGTGTCATACTGCGAACAAAACACACGTGGTATAGAACGGGTTGGAAAACATTTTTTTTTTTTTTTAAACCTTTTAACCCCTCGAGACCTGATTTCCTGCAGACACAAAAACGTTAATCATGAGG
The DNA here is from genome assembly GCF_027579695.1 of Neoarius graeffei. Lineage (NCBI taxonomy): Eukaryota > Metazoa > Chordata > Actinopteri > Siluriformes > Ariidae > Neoarius > Neoarius graeffei. Next base: position 50,383,259 of record NC_083596.1, read on the forward strand.
AGTCTAATCGCATAATGTTTTGTTAATATTATGATCGTATGCGATAGAGGCTACCACCACCATGCTTCTCTTGAGAATGTTTCACAGTGATCTTGTGTTGGCGTTTTTTTTTTTTTTTTTTAAGTTTCAGGATGCAAATGTGTTAGTGTGAGGATTAAATTGTATAAAAGAGAAGCGTTGCCCATGCACTCTTAGTCTTTTCATCAGTGTCACGGAGGATTTGTTTTCTTTCCATACGATTGAACCAGTTGAGAAACACACGTTCGTCATGATTTTATTAATGAGCTAAATTTCCAGCTAACCTTTCTGACCACTGTATTATACTCGAATCCGAGAGACAGAGTATTTTACACAGCTGTGTTGTAACGCCATGTTAATATCGCACTTGTCCAATGACGTGTTTTGTGTGTTTGCTCCGCCCCCTCATGCAGGTGATCGACATCTCGATGATTCTGGCTGAAGCGATCAGACGAACCCACAACGGAGAGTCGGTGTCCTACCTGTTCAGCCATGTACCTTTATAACGCACACACACACAGACTTGGATACACTTCCTTGTCGATATTTAATTATTAAACAAAGATATTAACCTAAGAAATGATGATAATCATGATCACACACTCATATCCTTGGATCATGAACATGTCCCTCAACCCTGTCGTAGATGTGTGGCTTTATTCAGTAATTTATGATGTTTTGTCGCAGTGTGTCTTGAAGATACATTTCTCTAGTGAACAGAACTCTGGCTTTGCTCCAAAATGTCAATTTATGTTGCGCTGCCTGAAAACTCTCCCTTGCTCGGCAGCGTCATTGTGAATAGAGCACGATAATAATGTACAGTAATTGTGTGTGTTCAGGCCGAATCTGGAGTTGAGTGTTACTCAGCATCATTTAACGTTTTTGTTTTTTTTGTTTGTTTAGGAAAGAATATAAATCGCATGTGAATCTGTTCCAGTGTGTTACATGTGATTGGTTGATGGATGAACATGAAAGACGTGCTCGGAATCATGACATCGTTCGGTTCTGTTGCACAAGCTGACATTGCTGACATGTACAGCGCCTCCTATGGGTCATGGTGGGGATTTTTTGTGTGTGTGTGTGCGTGTGTGTCTGAACGGGAATGCAGAAGTAGCTAAAAGAAAATTCCCCACCATGACCCTTAGGGGGTGCCATGTGTATTCAAAGTAGAAATTTATTATCAACACCAATTCCTGTTTTCTCCTCCAGTTTGAAACTTTAGGATGTGGACCCTTAGTGGGCGGGGCTATACCACAGACAAGCTTCCAGTATATATTCTTATATATAAACTCCTGCTGCCTTCGATGTAGCTCGCCACATCAGAACTCAGAACGACGTTATTTCTGCGCTAACATTAGCGAACAGTGATAAGTGACGTATATTACTGCTGCACTGATTTCCATTACCTGTTAGCATCGTCGCCCCAGAGCCGAAGAGAAATGACGCGTGTTGAAATGTTTCCTGTAAAAATGTCGTTATTCTTATGGCAGCTGTTTTTCTTTAAGAAGCTTTTGTCCTGGACTGAACATTCAGGTGTTGTGTTTTTTTTTTTTTAAAGTGTGCACTAGAGAGATAAGTGCAAGGTCTATTTTTGTATGAGTATAGTTTAGATGTTAAATGTTTTTATGATGCTCATGTTTTATGTTTATACACCGCTCAAAGGTGTCTCTTTTCGCAAGTGCCTTTACACACGCACACGCAATTGCATGTTTGGTTCTTGGGTTTAACTTGGACGATGGATCGAACTGCACGTTTTACTTCCATCCGTTATTGTGTTTGTGCAGTGGGTGGAGCTTCAGGTAATCAGGCTGCCTGCTGCTCCACCAATCAGATTTCAGCATGTAACTTTACCTGAATGCCATACAATAAATCATCTCAAATTCATGATAAGGCTGCTGTGTGTGTGTGTGTGTGTGAGATTTTTATTGCGTTTTTATTTTTGTTTCACTGTTTACAGGAAGTGGAATTCTGGGTTTGAAAAGTCCTCACTCACCGAAGGGTAAACTCGCACTTCGGCCACAAGGGGGCGACACAATATCAGTTTTGAAGAAAGCGCGAGAACAGAAGAGAATTTATTTATCTCATCTCATTATCTGTAGCCGCTTTATCCTGTTCTACAGGGTCGCAGGCAAGCTGGATCCTATCCCAGCTGACTACGGGCGAAAGGCGGGGTACACCCTGGACAAGTCGCCAGGTCATCACAGGGCTGACACATAGACACAGACAACCATTCACACTCACATTCACACCTACGCTCAATTTAGAGTCACCAGTTAACCTAACCTGCATGTCTTTGGACTGTGGGGGAAACCGGAGCACCCGGAGGAAACCCACGCGGACACGGGGAGAACATGCAAACTCCACACAGAAAGGCCCTCGCCGGCCACGGGGCTCGAACCCAGACCTTCTTGCTGTGAGGCGACAGCGCTAACCACTACACCACCGTGCCGCCCGAATTTATTTATTGACGGGAAAAAAAAGTGGCATTTATGTCACACAGGATCCGATTCTTATGTGAGGAAGTAACAAGTGTAGTTATTGTAATGATATAATTATAAAAAGTTTATGAAGAGAAAGCAGACATGACAGAGACTTAAATACTCGAGTCCGATGGAAAAACTCAGAGGCGGACAGTAACGAAGTACGTTTACTTAAGTACTGTACTTAAGTACACTTTTTGAGTATCTGTACTTTACTTGAGTATTTTATTTTAATTTTTTTGGAAACTTATGACTTTAACTTCACTACATTTGAAAGACAAATATCGTACTTTTCACTCCGCTACATTTCTGTCAAGCTCCTCGTTACTATGAAGCGGCTTTGAAACTGGATGTTTTATCTTTTCTTTTCTAAAACGTGATTTTTTTTTTCACAGGTGACACTGAGAGCCGATCAGTAATCACTAGGGTCACGTCACGTCCATAGACTGGATAAAATCACTGATTTTATTGATTATTTCTCAGCAGCGTTATTTAACACGATCGGTTGATGGCAGAATGGAAGGAGGCGGTTCTTCTGGGGAACGCACACACTCATGACCATACCTAGAACCGATGTTTCAGTTTTCTGAAAGGATTAAAGATGCGTTTTGTTTTAAATGTTTGCTTTGTTTGCCGAAAACAAACCACATCACGGCCTACAAAAACTCGCCGTCTGACCTGCGGAAGCATATTGAGGGATCTAAACGTTTTACTCCAGGAGAAAGCTTGCAGTGAAGTTTTGTGCGCTTTTAGAGCCAGCGATAACGTTGCAAACGTAGCTGTGCAGTCTGGTTAGTCAAATGACTTTCTCTGGATTTGCCCGCCAAGTTGCCGCCGCCTTGTCCATGGCTAGCGTTAACACATAGCTAGTTAACTTGGACACTGTTAGTTAGCGTGTAAAAACAGAGTTACGCTAACATGAATAATGTTAACTTATCTGAAGTCCTTTCAGAAATATGTTTGAGCATAATCTTGCCAAATAAACAGAATGCAGAAATGTTTCTTTTCTAGTAGCGTTAGATACTCAATATGATTTCGAGTTTGAAAAGAGTTTGCTAGCATGTCAGGTGGCGCTTCACTGACTAGCTAGCTTAACGTTAAACCACCATGATGCACAGCATGCGCTCATTTTTTAAATCCAGTCGGTTGTTTCAGAGGCGTTAGGTTTTGTAAGCGTTGTGGCAATAATACAACAATGTGCTGACAGAAAATGTACTTTTAATACTTAAGTATTTTTAAAAGCAAGTACTTCAGTACTTTAGTAAAAAAATTGACTGGACAACTTTCACTTGTATTGGAGTCACATTTGACCAGCGGGATCTGGACTTTGATTTAAATCATGAAGTTGGGTTCTTTGTCCACGTCTGAAAAACTTAAATGTGATGTGACGTGAATAAATTAAGAAAAGGTTTACATTTCAGGCACTCTCGTGTGTGTGTGTGTGTGTGTGTGTAAAATTGTTAGTATGTAATAAATAATAAATAACCCCAGTGACACACAGCACACTTCCGGAACAATGGTTTCTTCTTCTTGTTGTTGATCAAAATGATTTGTCTGTTTATTGTTGGCTGATTGTTACATTCCGTTCCTGCCAGGCTTGAGCTCCTGGTGTTTATCTCAGCACCCTGCTTCTGGGATTCGATCTGCTTTATCTGAACAGGACTCAAACCCTATCACCCACTTCACTATTTATAGAAGCCTGTTTTCAAGTGTGTGTGTGTGTGGTTTATTTGTGAACAGAGGCCACATTTATTGATAAAGGACACAAAGAGACAGAAAAAGACAAAACCCGAGCTCCTGTCTCGTTCCTGCTAGCTCCCCCTTCACCTTTTGGACTTGTGGACAGTGAAAGAGACAGATGAGTGTTGTGAGATGTGAGATCTGTAGACAGGTCAGTCACAGGCTGATTTTAATTCCCAGGGAAGGGAAGAGAGCGCGTGAAATCGCCCCGTGATGAGGGGAAATGAGCGCGCGGGTCCCGGAGCACTGCAGCGCGCGAGCAGGACAGGATGATGAAAGAGGAGGCGGGAGGAAAAGGAAGAAGGGATGAGTGCTGATATAAAAAGGAGAGGAAGAGGACTAAAGCGCACACGCTTCAGTGTGGTGTTCAGGGCTTTATAATTCTACACAGACTTTTCTACACCTGTGGAATTTGATCATCAAGCACGAAAAACCCGTCATGCCATGGAGAGAGACAAGGTAAGTGTAAAAACAAACAAACTAAACAACCTACCCGCTTATTTCCCTAAAGAAGGGATTTTACTGAGTGTCGGTGCCATCATGAAGCGCAAATTCATTCCTTTCTACTTCTCTGGAGCACCAATCTCCACTCACGGGTTCTTCAAGGAACCCAAATCGGTTCCTCTGTGACGTCACGGTCATAAACGACGGTACCGAGGTGTGTGTTTCTTTCCTCCTGCGGTGATGGTGCCATTACTTGTGGACCTTCAGTGTTTATACATTTTAAAATAATTTGAGGTCCATCACTGGATCTTGAGGAGCACTTCTCGAGCTTTTTCTCCTTTAAGCTTCACCACGTGGACCTTCTCAGGTAGCAATAATTATAAATAAAGAACGGATTGATGAAGTTTCTTCATTTCCAAGAAGTTTCTTGTCCCCTTTCACTTTGGGAAGAATTCAGTCAGTGTGCAGTGGAGTCGAGAAAGATGTACAAATATTAACTAATGTTTTCTCGATGCATCTTTTCACATAAAGATGAAACAGTTTTTTGGTTTCATTTCCAGCTTGGATGAATAAAACTACAGACCTGTTTTCCCCAAAGTGTATAAAAGAAAAATATATCTCATCTTTCAGACACTGTTTATTCGAGCTGATGAATAATTTATTGCACAAACATTTCAGAAAGAAAGAGAACCTGCAAACCTGTGAGTTTAATATTTCACAATGCTTCAGCTGTTCGGATTTGATCTTAAATGTAAAATAATGACTTACTAATAACGATCACTGATCTGTTGACTAACAAAGACCTTTCGGAGGAATTTCTCTCTCTTTTCATACAGTCACTTATTTCTTCACGCATTATTTCTGAAACCCTGCATCAGTGTTCCAGACCCGCATTCATCGTTTCAGTTTAATAAATAAATCTAATCCAGTAAAATGTGATTTTTGGTTTTGAATGAACTGCATGTCACACTGAACAGGACAGACATGAAGCTTTAACCCAAGAGGTAAAATTCACAGGGAGCGTGTCCTCACTGTCCTCACTGTCCACAGTGTCCAACAAAAATATTTAGAAATGACAAGAAATAGAGCGACTTTATTTCTGTTAATTTTTTTAGGCATGTTTCATTAAAAAAAATTCTGAATGGTAGTTTTATTTGTCCACTTAATCAGTTTATTCAATCTGTTATTATTATTATTATTATTATTATTATTATTATGCTAAAACATGATAGGAAATTGGTCAAAAAAATTGTTCCACAAATTCTGGATATTTTCTATAATTTGTCTCATATTAAATTCCAAGAATATGTCTGAATAATAATAATATATTTGTAATAAATAGTTTGTCAATTATCTGATATTATCTTCTATTATTATCATGCATGGCGGTGTGCAGGTCATTGAGGGCATCAGAGTTCACCTGCACGAGCGCGAGCTGTGGAGGAAGTTTCATGACGTCACCACGGAAATGATCATCACCAAAGCGGGCCGGTGAGCAAAGTGAATCTTCTGTTCCCTCCTATTATTTAATTATGTGCGAGTGCTTCCGGTGTTGTTCTCATCATCACTGTGTTTGAACACCAACAATCACGTGGACAAGAAACCTGGTGCAGAACTCACAGCCACAGTGATGAATTACCTTTTACAGCGCACACCTACAGTGCTGATTTCAAATCTCCAGCCTCTACAGGACGTCTACAGTGTGATATTAATTCTGTCAAAGTTTAAAAATTTATTTTTAATTGATTTTCTGTTTGAACAGACGAATGTTCCCGAGTTACAAAGTGAAGGTCACGGGTTTGAACCCCAGAGCCAAATACATCCTGCTGATGGACATCGTGTCTGCTGATGAGCACCGCTACAAATACGCAGATAACAAATGGTAAGATAAACTTCAATCAGGGGGTTCAAGGGTTCCTCAAGGGCTCTTTGCATAACCAGGTTCTTGGGCCACTCAATGAGTTCTGGTCGGAACCCTTTCTGATTGAGTCACATTTTATTGTTGAGGTTCACATCGAGGATTAATATTTTAGCACATGATTTAAAGCTAAAAAATAATGAAAATATTCTTTTTAATCTCCCGACAGACTGGATACAGAAGAGTGAATGTTAATATCATGATATGAAACATTTCAGAGATTTTCTCATGTTCAGTTATTTTGGATACAGAACGTTTCATCTTCTTTTTGGGGGTGAAATGTGAAATTTTGGGAGATGGTGGATTGATAGATGGATAGATGGATGAATAGGTGGGATGGGTTGATGGATGGATGGATAATTGGGTGTATAGATAAATGGTTGGATGTTTGGCTCAATGGATGAATGGATAGATCAGTAAATTGATGGAGGGATGGACAGATGGATGGGTTGATGGATGTTCATGTGCTTTTTTGTTCTGCTTTTGCTCTTTTTCTTTAAAAATAACTTCATGTCTGGGCTTAATCTCTCTCTCTCTCTCTCTCTCTCTCTCTCTCTCTTTCTTTCAGGTCAGTGAGTGGGAAGGCGGATCCAGCTATTCCAGGTCGATTGTATGTTCATCCCGACTCTCCGGCACCTGGAGCTCACTGGACCAAACAACTTGTCTCCTTCCAGAAACTCAAACTGACCAACAACCACCTGGACACCTTCGGCCATGTGAGTGCTGACCAACACCTGATGTTCCATCACCGTTAGACCTTTAACATCTGTCTGAATATCCAGACTTGGAGATGGATTGATGAATGGATGGGGAACTACGGAGTAGATCTGTGGATCAGTGGGTGGATGGATGGATGGAGGGATGGGGTACTAATGGAAAGATTGATGGATGAATCAGTGGATGGATGATTTAGATGGTTAGTGGATTGGTGGATGGACAGATAAACACTGTTAGTATGTGTGTGTGTGTTTTGCAGATCATATTAAACTCTATGCATAAATACCAGCCACGACTGCACATAGTGAAGGCTGATGAGAAGAACAGCTTTGGCTCCAGCAACACGGCGTTCTACACACACTCGTTCCCCGAGACCATTTTTATCGCCGTCACGTCCTACCAGAACCACACGGTGAGGAAAAAAACCACACGTCTCCACACACACTGACAGATGGGTGGATGGTTCGTTTATTTTTTTCATCTTCATGTCTTTTAGATCACTCAGTTGAAGATTGAGAACAATCCGTTTGCAAAGGGTTTCCGTGGTAACGATGACATCGATATCCACCGAATATCTTGTGCACAGAGGTGGGATGAACATTGAAACACACACACACACCATCATCAGCGGTCACTCGTAGTCAAGTATGACTGTCCTCCTTCTTGGTCCTTGTGGGTCTTCAGGTGGGCATAGAGGCTGATTCTGGATCCAATTATTCTTGTGCAGTGTGGACAAGGGAATGTAGTGGTGGTGGGTTTGGCCTGTTTGGACGTTGCTCTCTCCTTTCTGAATCTGCGCTTGTCTTGTGCTGCCTGACGGAGGTCATCGTTATACAGTGCAGCACCCTTACGGACAAGGTTTCTCCAGGTCGCCTTGTCTTTTGCTGCATCTTCCCAAGCTTTAAGTTCTATGTGACATTTCTTTAAGTTTGTTTTGATGTTATCCTTAAATTTCTTCTTTTGGCCTCCTGGGGCCCATGTGCCTTCAGCTAGCTGGGAATAAAGGACTTGTTTTGGGAGGCAAGAGTCAGGCATGCGAATAACATGACCGGTCCACCTGAGTTAGTTTTGGGCCAAGGTGGCAGTGATGGTGGAAATATCCGCCTCCTCCAGGATGCTGGTGTTAGTGCGTTGATCCTCCCAGCTAATCCTCATTATTTTACGGAGGCATCTTTGATGATATGCCTCTAGTGCTTTTAAGTGCCTACTGTATGTGGTCCAGGCTTCTGACCCATACAGAAGAGTGGGGAGCACCACTGCTTTATAGACCAAAATTTTGGTCTTTGCTTGAAGGTCTCGGTTCTCAAAGACTCTTCCTTAGCCTTGAGAAAGCCCCACTGGCACAGCTGAGGCAGTGATCTATTTCATCATCAATGACAGCTTTTGATGATAGGAGGCTGCCGAGATATGGGAAGTGGTCCACATTTTCCAGTCTGATGTTGTCAGTGGGTGGCACGGTGGTGTAGTGGTTAGTGCTGTCGCCTCACAACAAGAAGGTCCGGGTTCGAGCCCCGTGGCCGGCAAGGGCCTTTCTGTGCGGAGTTTGCATGTTCTCCCCGTGTCCGCGCGGGTTTCCTCCGGGTGCTCCGGTTTCCCCCACAGTCCAAAGACATGCAGGTTAGGTTAACTGGTGGCTCTAAATTGACCGTAGGTGTGAATGTGAGTGTGAATGGTTGTCTGTGTCTATGTGTCAGCCCTGTGATGACCTGGCGACTTGTCCAGGGTGAACCCCGCCTTTCACCCGTAGTCAGCTGGGATAGGCTCCAGCTTGACTGCAACCCTGTAGAAGGATAAAGCGGCTAGAGATAATGAGATGAGATGAGATGTTGTCAGTGGATATGTTAGGGAGCAGGACAGGCGTACTGCTATTTGGTGGTGGTTGATGGAGGATTCGGGTCTTTCTTATGTTAATGACTAAACCAAGCTGTTTGTATGCTTTTGCAAAAGCAGACAGAGTACCCTGTAGGTTCTCTTCTGAGAGGGCTACAAGGGCATTGTCGTCCGCATACGGCAGCTCCATGATGGACATGGTGGTGGTTTGACCTTTAGCCCTGAATTGGGTGATGTTGAAAAGTTGATCCTCGGTTCCGTACATGATTTTGACTCCCTGGGGCAGATTCTTGCTTATGAGATGGAGGATAGCAGCAACAAAGATGGAAAATAGTGTTGGAGCGATGACGCATCCCTGTTTGACTCCCATGTCAACCCTGAAGGGTTCGGTTTCGTCTCCACTGCCACTGAGTACCATGGCTGACATACTGTATTATCATGCAGCAGTCTCAGTACCCAGATGTATTTTTCTGGACAGCCAGTCTTTGCCAGAACCAGCCAGAGGGCCTGCCGGTTCACCAAGTCAAAGGCTTTGGTGAGGTCTATGAAGGCCATGCATAGTGGTGGGTTTTGTTCCCTGCATTTTTCTTGCAGTTGACACGCAATGAAAATCATGTCTGTGGTGCCTCTATGTGGGCGAAATCCACTCTGAGACTCAGGAAGAATGCTTTCTGACAGGGGAGCGAGTCTGTTGGCTAAAACCCGAGCTAGAGCTTTCCCTATGGTAGACAGGAGAGAAATGCCACGGTAATTCCCGCAATCTGCTTTATCTCCCTTCTTAAAGATGGAGACAATTAAGGCATCCCTAAGCCGTGCAGGGATTTTCTCTTCTTCCCATATTTTGAGAAGCAGGGCATGGATGTGCTCAAGAAGATCGGGTCCGCCTTTCTTCAGGACCTGATCTTGTGCACAGAGGTGGGATGATCGTTGAAACACACACACACGCGTGCACACACACTGTTTCATACCCCAAGTGTTTTATTCCTCTGATACTCCAGCAATGATTAAATTATTTTGAAATGAATTATTAATTATACTTTTTTTGATCCCGTGTCTTTCTGCCTTTTGTCTTTTCGACTTCTCTGATGCACCCTTTGTCCTTCGCTCTATAGTAAGGAATTCCCACTGGTACCAAGAACGACAGTTCACCCAAGAGTCAGTTTAGCCACACCCTACACACTTAACCCCGCCCTCACATCTGACTATACCAGCTCAGAGCCTCCAGGTAATTAAAAAAAAAAAAATCACACTTCACTCCTTAAACAAGGCTCTGTTTGGAGATGGTTTAACCCTGTCATCTCTGTTCCTCTCCTCGCAGGAGAACACACTCCTGCATCAGAAGACAACTGTTTCACCAAAACGGACTCTTCCTCTCACCTCTTGACTTACCAGATGGGGTTTGGGTCGAGAAACAGAGCCCCCTACAGCGCGGATTCAGTGCAGCATCAGCCGTGTATGTACACCAACGTTCAGTGGGAATCTTACACTGAGTGCCCAGCGTATACAACATTCACTTCCTCTCGGGAAGTGGGTGGAGCTTCATACTCCCCACCTGAACTTTCCCAGGATGTCTACCCACAATACACCTGTGAAGCAGGTGTGCAGTCGCATTGCCTGATGGCTGATTACGCTCTGTACAGCGAGCAGGAGCAGAGTCACAGCGTGAGCAGCAGAGTGGGGTGGTAACTAACAGAGCTCCGCCCTCTGACGTGTCAGTCTCAGACTTTTGTCTTGTTCGTGACATAAAATTTCAGACCTGATGTTTTTATCTAGAACAAACAAGTTAATACGCAACAACTTGGAGCAATTTCAGGCAACTGAGAGGTATAGAAGCCACGCCTCCTTTTCCATAAGTGACAGAAACACAGGCCACACCTACTTCTCTGGAAGTAACAGACACAGAACCCATCCCACCTTCCCTGTGACTGACGAGCACATGCCTAAGGTTGTGCCCGGGATAACAGATTTAAAGGCCACACCTCTTTGCTGAGACTGACACGCCCATAGGCCACACCTCCATCTCTGGAACATGTCCAGAGGCCACACCTCCTTCCTTGTAAATGCCAATAGGACGTTCCTCCTTCACTAAGGCTGACAGCCCTAGAGGTCACGCCTCCTTCAAGAAGAGTGACAGCTACAGAGACCATGCCTCCAGAATGTAAAGATCATACTTCTAAAATTCTTGTTGACACACAAAACTAGCAAACGGGTTAGCAAGAGGAATTCTGGGTAATACACACATCGGTGTCTGTTATGGAGAGAGACAAAGAGTAAAAAATTAGTCAATCACGGAAAAATGATTCGGGTCTGAAGTAAATGATTCAGCAATTAATTACTGAATCACTGAATCAGATAAATGATTCCAGCAACGAATCTCTGAATCAAAGACAAATGAGTCCACATTCTGAAACTCAGTGATAAATGACAGAGCAATAAATCACTGAATCATCGACAAATGCCATAATTTCTGATAAGCTCATCTATTAATTACTGAATCACTGGTAAATGGATCTTTAATGAATCTTTTAATGACAGAGAAATGAAGCTATAAATCAAAGACAAATGATTCCACGTTCTGAAATAAATCATGACATGACAGGTTGAATCAAAAGTGTGTGTGTAAAATGTCTGCGACAATAATCGACGAAGCGGATAAACCAAATGATTCTGAATCACTGAGTCTTTTTATTGTGTCGTTTTGATTTGAACTATTTAATTCACTAACTCCTGTACACTCTTTTATTTATTTACTCTATATTTTTCCTTGTGAACTGGTTTAATCGAATTTGTATCCCACAGACGTGTCTTGAGGTGCTTGTGTGGTGAAATAAAGACGAGAAATTACATTTGATTCTTGTTTAATTTGCAAATAAGTCGCACTCTTTAGCACGGTGAGTTTGGATGATTATGATGAAAAATGAATACGAAAACACGAAACGGTGAAAGCACTGAAAACACTCCACTGAGGAAGAGTAAACAGGCGAATGTAGCGGGGAAAAACCCGGGAAGTTTCGTGCTGTACAGACTACACCCTGATATCGGCACACTTCTCAGAGCATTGTAGTTTAGTTTAATTTAATTTCGTGTGACTCTTCCCTTTTTCTTCCATGTCAGAATGTCCCACTTGTTTGACTGCTGTTTTCCTGGAATGGTGTCCTGTATGTTTCACGCTACTGTAAATCTCCACTCTGACTTGAAAGCACTAGTAAATCTGTCCAAACATGACCCCGGGGTGGATTTTCCGATCAAGCCGAACCCTCAATTACGGCCAATTAAGCATCCTGAGTGGCCTCTCTCTGAGCTAATAGTGCAATTTGGCTCAAGCTGAATCTCGCTGTTATTACAGACGCGGTCCAGGGCTTCCACACAGCCCGCTAAACACTGCTTAGATTAGCCGGTAATCTCATTAGCCTGTGCATCTCAAAGAGCCCCATTTAACCTAAACGAGAGTTTATGGCTGTGAGATAAAGAGGCACACAGACGTACATCAGCCGCACTGACTGGATGCCATCACGCTTCTCTGAAAATGAGGTCATGTGACAAGTATCAAGAGCGACGCAAGACGAGCTGCTTTTTGTGGCTACTGCCTCATCGAGGTGGGGCCACGATGTCATCGTGTTGTAAGAATGAGTGTAACAATAGTGAAACTTCATAACCAATCAGCACTTATCCTGATCGAGTTCGATTACCCGTTCTACTTCTTGATAAACTTCGGAACCGATCAGAACCAGAAACCAAATAAGAGAAACCTCGTTATAACTTCATAGTATCAGAAGATAAAAGAGAAATGAAATTCAGCTTGTGGTTCGCCAAGGCTACTGATTCGATATTGAGTAAGTGGTGTTTAAATTAACAAAATTTACCTTTTGCAGTCTTTGCTAGAAGAGGCATTCATTTCACCAAGTGATGTATTTGCGCTAGCATTAGCCTATATCGGATTCTAGCTAACAGTCTACTAGCTATCCGGGTTAGCGGTTTGAGAGATGCGAAACATTTCCGGTATGTTCTCCTGCTCACGGCAAACACACAAGACTTTTCATTATACAGTACGTTAAACCAACTCGGCGACCGCCACCATTGTGACCACAGCGAACAAGTTACCGTACCTTACTCACACAAAGCTAAGTCTGTGAAGGACACTGTAAAGACACAGCGACACTGAAAATGACATCAGGATTCCCAACGTTTCCCTCAGACATGTCAGTAAATTACGAATAAACGATTCCAGACAAATAAAATTAGACTAATTACACCCATGCATACACAGAGAGTGGATGCCTTTACACACACACACACACTCTTGTTGAACTCTCTTAATGGGCTTTGTGTGTCTGTGAGATTGATCTGTAATCACGTCTAATCGGCTCCGTTCCTGTAACGATGCCACACCCTGAGCTCATCTCCTGACCAACACAATCCAGTACAATTCATTTCATTCTTCAGTCACATGACACTGACACTGGTCACATGACCTCCCTCCCTCCCTCTCTCTTTTTTTCCATTCTCACTGAAAACTAAATATTCCATTATTATGCTGTAATGGTGACGTGTGTGTGAATGGGAGCAAAGCAGCAAAGTTGAATTGTTAATCTCTCTCTCTCTCTCTCTCTCTCTCTCTCTCAGTTTATATCTTCAGAATTATTTAGTCGTCTAATGACATTCATTTTAAAGTTTTTTTTTTTTTTAAACCTAGTGTTTTCCAGATCAGTCCAGAACTCACCAAAAATGAAACGGCTCTAGTTGATCACATGACCTATCAATCTATAAATCATTAATTTCCTCCGAGACTTTGAGAGAAATTGTATTCATGTGTCTCATTTACTTGTGCAGTTGGTTATCTTGTTTAAACTTTTCATTTTTTAAAAAAAGATTTCTTTGTATTTGCTTTAAGGAAGTACAACCAAGTGAAACTTGATAATCCTTTTTTTGTATTCTTTCATTTAATCTCATCTCATCTCATTATCTGTAGCCGCTTTATCCTGTTCTACAGGGTCGCAGGCGAGCTGGAGCCTATCCCAGCTGACTACGGGTGAAAGGCGGGGTTCACCCTGGACAAGTCGCCAGGTCATCACAGGGCTGACACATAGACACAGACAACCATTCACACTCACATTCACACCTACGCTCAATTTAGAGTCACCAGTTAACCTAACCTGCATGTCTTTGGACTGTGGGGGAAACCGGAGCACCCGGAGGAAACCCACGCGGACACGGGGAGAACATGCAAACTCCACACAGAAAGGCCCTCGCCGGCCACGGGGCTCGAACCCGGACCTTCTTACTGTGAGGCAACAGTGCTAACCACTACACCACCGTGCTTCCGAAATCAAAAACTATTATTATTATCATTATTATTATTTGTGGTGGTGGTGGTGGTAATAGTATTAAAATATATCACATCATGACTTCACTGGCTCTTGTGCTGAAACTCTTCACAGGAACTTTATAAAATGGGTCACGCTATTAAATAATCTGCGAACCAGATCAGATGGCAGGCTCTTCAACCTCGTGTGACTTAGAGCTAAGATCAAAGTACGCGACGCTCTTGTGAGAGACATGTTGTTCGCTGACAATGCAGCGTTAGTAGCCCACACTCAACAGGATCTACAGACACTGATCAGTCATTTTGCTCTGGCATGTGAGGACTTCGGACTCTCCATCAGTTTGAAGATGAATGTTTTGGGACAAGGTACCACGACTCCACCACTTATCACTATTAACAATTATGTGTTTGAAGTCATCCACGAGTTCACATACCTCGGCTCCACCATTGCTGATAATCTATCTTTAGATCGCAAGATCAACAAGAGAATCGGCAAAGCGCCCACAACTCTTGCTCGCCTCACTACCCGAGTATGGACAAACCCTAGGCTAACAGGGAAAACCAAGATGTCAGTGTACAATGCCTGTGTCATCGGCACTCTGTTGTACAGCAGCGAATCGTAGACTACATCCGCAAGACAGGAGAGAAGACTGAACACCTTCCACCTCAGGTGCATGCGGCGAATCTTGGGGATATCTTGGAAAGACAGAGTTCCCAACAACATAGTCCTGTCTGTCGCTGGTCTTCCAAGCATCTACACCCTTCTAAGACAGCGCAAGTTGCATTGGTTGGGCCATGTTCACCACATGGAAGATGGTCATATCCCTAAAGACATTCTCTATGGAGAGCTCACAAGTGGCAAGAGACACGTTGGCAGGCACCTCTGCTACAAGGATGTTTGTAAAAGAGACATGAAAGCGGTGGACATTGATGTCAAGTCTTGGGAGATGATTGCAGTCGATCGCCTAAAGTGGAAACACACCCCGAACCAGCAGCTTCAAGCAGGTGAGACTAGGTTATTGGAAGAGGCAGTGGCCAGGCAGGCACACCATCAAGAGCACAGCGCTTTCAACCCAACAGCAGCCACCTTCCTATGCAACCTTTGTGGCAGGGACTGCCACTCACGCATAGGGCTCTACAGCCACAGCCGTCACTGCCAAAGTTCCATGGATAGATAGAGGATGGATGTTATCCATAGTCAAAATTTGACTGATGGAGGCCCATGATGATGATGATGATGACGATGACAATGATGATTAAATATTCACCCTGTTCCTGTCGCGGCCCAAAACAACTTTCATTAATTTTACATTCGGCACTTACACCAGGGGCTTAGTGTTGTTATTGAAGGATTAAAAGTGAAAGGAGATTATAAAACAGAGATAAAGCCACACACACCAAAATACTTAACACAGTTTGTTCAGGTCCATTAATTTATGATAAAATGTGCATAATAAAAAGCTTTATTTGGATTATAAATAGATGAGAGCTGGTGTTTGTCTCACTTCATCTTCATCACCAAAGTCTGATATAAAAACGTGGAAAAGTCATCATGAGACATTGCAACTTAAAATGATAAGATTGGCACGGTGGTGTAGTGGTTAGCGCTGTTGCCTCACAGTAAGAAGGTTCTGGGTTCGAGCCCCGTGGCCGGCGAGGGCCTTTCTGTGTGGAGTTTGCATGTTCTCCCCGTGTCCACGTGGGTTTCCTCCAGGTGCTCCGGTTTCCCCCACAGTCCAAAGACATGCAGGTTAGGTTAACTGGTGACTCTAAATTGACCGTAGGTGTGAATGGTTGTGTGTCAGCCCTGTGATGACCTGGTGATTTGTCTAGGGTGAACCCCGCCTTTCACCCATAGTCAGCTGGGATAGGCTCCAGTCCACGACCCCATACAGGATAAGCAGCTACAGATAATGGATGGATGATGATTATTACTATTATAATTAGTAGTAGTCATGAATGTTATCAGTCGGTAATTAGATGACACTGACACTGATAAAAACATGTGCTCTATTCCCTTCTAGTGGGTTTCAATGATTTGGTTTGATAGCATGCAATATTGTTAGCATATCGCTTATCCTACGTGTATTACGTCACTCTACCCAATGGAGAACGAGCGTTGAATATGGCTTATGATATTGCACGGTTGTCAAGGCAACATGATGTCATGCCAGAGACGTAAAACTTCCATGCTAGCAAGCGACTGTGACAGTTTGCAAACATGGCGGCCAGGTTTGCTTCGTTACAAAAAATACGGAAGATTTTGAGAGAATTTTGAAAGAGAAAGACGCGTTGACCACCTGAAAGGTATGGATAATAATAATAATGGCGTTTTTTCGTGGTCTATCAGATATATTCCATTCAGCTACTTGTCTTTGACTCATTCAGCATCATGCTCACTGAATGGAATATATCTGAAAGACCATGAAAAAAAAAGCCAGACAATATTATTTAAATATTCAATTTAAATCATCGTTTTAAAAAATGATGAGGAAAAGTCATGTTTCTATGATTTAGTATGTAACTCGGGCAGCACGGTGGTGTAGTGGTTAGCGCTGTTGCCTCACAGTAAGAAGGTCCGGGTTCGAGCCCCGTGGCCAGCGAGGGCCTTTCTGTGCAGAGTTTGCATGTTCTCCCCGTGTCCGCGTGGGTTTCCTCTGGGTCCTCCGGTTTCCCCCACAGTCCAAAGACATGCAGGTTAGGTTAACTGGTGACTCTAAATTGACCGTAAGTGTGAATGTGAGTCTGAATGGTTGTCCGTGTCTATCAGTACGTTTACATGCACATCCAAATCGAGCTGCTGTCGGTAATCGAGCTAAGGGTCCCAGCAGGGGTGCCAGAGAAATCCAATCCTACATGCACACAAGGAAATCGAGCTATTGTGTGAGGTACATTGTGCACCCGAGCCACAGGTGGCACTACACGCCCCATTGTGTTGGTACACTTCCGGTTGTCATCATGAAGAAGAGCTATTCAAGAGTGTAAACAAAGTTATCAGTTCCGTGTTCTCCATTGCACGTTTTTCTCCCGTCCATGAATTTTAATCTATTCAACTCCTTAAGCTGAATGAGCATGAACTCTGTCTCCTCATTGCTCCAGAAGTGCACGTTTCTGCTCACCATTTTCTCTTCTTCGTTTGTTCCTCCTGACCTCTTCTGCTGCTCGCTACTACTGTTGTCATGCCGACCGAGGCTGTCGTGTTTCCCGCTTGTGGTCTTGTCACTCCTGGAAGGGGCAGTGCTGAAGTAAGTAGCTCGACTACGTAGCTCGATAAGGTATACATGCACTAAGTAGCTCGGCTACAATCGCATAATCTAGGTCGTGTAGCTCGATTATGAGAAATCAAGTTCGGTTCAATTTCAGCCGAGCTAAGGTGTTTCCATGGCATTTAGAACTTCGATTTCAGTCGAGCAATGGCAGAAATTCGATTTTCTCTATGTGCATGTAAACGCACTGTATGTGTCAGCCCTGTGATGACCTGGCGACTTGTCCAGGGTGAACCCCGCCTTTCGCCCGTAGTCAGCTGGGATAGGCTCCAGCTCGCCTGCGACCCTGTAGAACAGGATAAAGCGGCTACAGATAATGAGATGAGATGAGAAACAAACACGTTCCTCCTTTCTTTTCTCCTGTTTTTTTCCTTTCTGTTCTCGACACTGTGGGTCTGTTCCTGCTGCACTCTGTGACTCTGTGCGCTTCTCACCACTAGAGGGCGACAGAATCACTTCCGGGTTCCGGTTACCGTGGAAACGACAACAAAAAGAAAAACAGTGTAAAGTTGAGGTGATTTTGTGGAAGAGGATCCATGTAAAGAGTGGGAGAGAAGATGAGTGTGAAGATGGAGGAGTGCATCAGGAGTGGTTTTGAGGAACATCTCTCAGAGTAAGGAGAAGATTTTCATCCTGAAGGTTTCAGACTTTAAAACTCCATCAACACAAAGTGAGCTGAAGTTCATTGAGAATCCAGACCCACTGGGAAGTGTGGAGGAAGTTTACTGGACACAGTGTGGTCAGTTTCTCCACATCCTGAGGGACATTCTGATCAAAATCATCCACAGAAGTTTAAATCAGAGACAAAGAGGAAGTGTGAAAGTTTTAATCATGTAAAGATCAGAGTTAAAGTCAGTCTCCTCATTTTACTCTCAGAGTGAAAGACTGTTCGAGGACGAGTTTTCAGACTGTGATTTAAAAAGAAGAAGCTAATTTCCTTTTTATTCACTTTTTTATTAGTCTTTTAGTAAAATCTCGAATTTAATCTCTTTACTGTGTGCTTCAATATTCTCTCTCTCTCTCTCTCTCTCTCTCTCTCTCTCTCTCATTTCGAAATGTCTTAGTTTTTTTCATCCCTTTATCTCATCTTTTTCTCTTTCTCATTTAAAATAATTCTTATTTTCTTCTTTGTCTCAGCTCTCATTTCTATTTGCACGTCACATTTCTCTTCATTTCCTCAGAGTTTTTCTCTCCTTGTCTTGAAATATCTTCTTTCTGTTTGTCTTATTATTAAAGTCACTTTTCTCTTGATCCCATGTTTTCATGTCCTTTTCGATTTTTCATAGAAGATTCTTCTTTCTCTTTGCTCTCATTTCCTGTTTTAAACTCACATTTCTCTTCATTTGATTTTCCTTGTAAATGGCTCATTTTCTTTCGTCTTCCCTGGAATGTTTTATTTCTGTTTGTAGTTTTATCGGTTTTAATTTCTCTTCTCTTTTTGGCTTTGCATTTATTATTATTGTTGTTGTTGTTTTTTAAAATAAATTTTTATTTGTCTCATCTTCTGTCGTCTCATTTCCAAAGACATGCTCTGTTTTTATTTTCTATAACGTCTCAGTTTTCATTTTCCTGAAACATCTTATTTTTCATCTCATGTGTTTTTCAACTTTTGTGTTTATTTTATTCTTTTTAAAAATATTATTTTTCACTCCACCGTTTTTAAAGAAATGTCATCTACTGTATATTTTTCTGTTTTTTGTCTGGATGTCTCTGCTGTGATTGTGTTTTATGTTTTAGTTGGTGAAGTGTGTGTGTGTGTGTGTGTTACAGGAGTGTGAGCGTGCAGGAAGAGGACGTGTATTCAGGAGTCACCCGTCTGTTGGACAAGCGCAGACAGATTAAAGACGTGGACAGTGTGTTGAGGACACAGAGACGGGTAACACGCTCAGACACTTCCACTATTACACAATCAATCAATTCACTTATACACATGGTGTGTGTGTGTGTGTGTGTGTGTGTGTGTGTGTGTGTGTGTGTGTGTGTGTGTGAAGGAGTTTGAGATGAAGAGAGAGAGTCTCAGACAGAGAAGAGAAAAATTGAAGAAAAAAGAAGAAGATCTCAAAGACTCTTTACTCAAGTTCGACAAATTTCTTAAAGTAAGTGTCTGTCTGTCTCTGTCTGCCCTCCTGTCTGTCTGTCTGTCTGTCTGTCTCTGTCTGCCCTCCTGTCTGTCTATCTGCCCTTCTACCTGACCTCCTGTCTGCCTGCCTGCCCTCCTGTCTGTCTGTCTGTCTGTCTGTCTGTCTGCCCTCCTGTCAGTCCGCCTGCCCTCCTGTCTGTCTGTCCTCCTGTCTGTCTGCCCTTCTGCCTGCCCTCCTGTCTGTCTGTCTGCCCTCCTGTCTGTCTGTCTATCTGCCTGCCCTCCTGTCCATCTGTCTATCTGCCTGCCCTCCTGTCTGTCTGTCTGTCTGTCTGTCTGTCTGTCTGTCTGTCTGCCCTCTTGTCTGTCTGCTTGTTTGTCTCTCCAGGTATGGATCTGCTGATCTGTCTGTCTCTCTGTCTGTTTGTCACTGTCTATCTCGGTCTTTATCTGTCTACCTGTCTCTTAATCTGTCTGTCTGTTGATCTATCATGACAATATGACTCCTACTGACTTCTCTCTCTCTCTCTCTCTCTTTCTCTCTCAGGAGAATGACGCTAAACGAGCGAGAGGTGTGAAGAAGGCGGAGTCTGAGCGAGCCATACTGAGAGAGCGAGAGCGGGAGCTGGAGCTGTTACACACACACATCGCTGCCCTGCTGGTGAAAAAGGAGAAACTGCGTGCGAGAGTCGAGCGATTCAGAGTCTACTGTGAGTTCTTACACGCCGTCCTGAAGATGGCCAACAAGGTGAGTCACATGACCGACAGTCACCTGATCGAGAGTCACACAACTGACCGCCTCCTGGAGCAGAAACGCACTTCATGAGTCATGACCGAGGAGTTTCTGTTTTCCAGTTTGAGGACATCGGGCAGCTTGTGGCTCGCTTCGAGACGCTGATATCGACGCGAGAGCATCTGCTGAGACGGCAGGGCGAGGTGGAGAGACAGAGAGAGAGCGACAGCTTAGAGCTGAGACGCTACGTCAGCGAACAAAACGCCATCTTACTGCAGTACAACAACACGCTGTCACAACTACAGACCGAGCTGGACAACGTCGTGTCTCACACACTCGCACAGGTACCGTCACTGTCTGCTCACACTGTCCACTGGGGAGATCCAGTGCCAATACTTTTGCACAGAGCTACCAAACCCCTGTGGGTGGAGCTTGGATCATTTAAATGGCTGTAAATGATAAATGTTTGCTACACTGGCAGAAATTATCATGTTGAGTCTGCTTGCAAAAAAATGGTGCTTGGACCCCGCTAATCGCTGCTGACTGATAGAGTCCTGCCCCTTCTTCTTCTTCTTCACCAGACCTGATTGTGAGTAAAGGGACTTTAGTTTAAACCTGATTGGACTAAAGTGGGCTGTTTAGCTCCTCCCAGTTTGATTCTTAAGCTCAAAAACATGGTAATATTTCGAAACAATATCACAGATGGATGCCAATCAATCCTCTGTGGGCGGAGCTTGGATCATTTCAGTAGCTGTAGATGATGAATGGATGCTACGCTGGAGAAGTTAGTGTTGAGTCTGCTTGAAAAAAGTGGTGCTTGGACCCTGTTGAGTCCTGATACACTCACTGGCCATTATATTAGGAACACCCATACATCCGTCTGCTGCTGTTCGATGCAGTTCTCTAATCAGCCAATCACACGACAGCAGCACGATGCATCAAATCCCACTGATACAAATCCAGAGCTTCAGTTAATGTTCACAGTGTTCAAAAGTGTGACTTTCTTTCTTTCTTTCTTTCTTTCTCTGTGGCAGTATGGGTGTTGGTTTGAGCCAGATGAGTGTGAGGTTTGAGTATTTCAGAAGCTGCTGATCTCCTGCTGGGGTTTTCACACACAGCAGTCTCTAGAGTTTACACAGAATGGGGCGGAAAACAAAAAACAATCATCGAGTGAGTGAGCGAGCGACAGTTCTGCAGGTGGAAACAAACGCCTTATTGATAAGAGGTGGCGGAGATCAGAAAATGGACAGATTCGAGGTGGTTTGAGCTTTTTTTTGGCCAGGAAGGATATAGTAATTCGTATAATCACTCTACAACTGTGGTGAGCAGAAAAGCATCTCAGCATGCAACAGAGAGAGAAGAACACATTGCGTTCCACTCCTGCAGCCAAGAACAGGGATCTTAGAATCAGCAACAAGTTCCTATTAAAGTGGCCAGTGAGTGGAGATTATAATAATAATATTTATTGTTGTTTTTATTTATTTCAGGAACTGTCGTGGAATCAGATCCAGGCAGCAGCAGTGAAAGAGATGAGTCTGTTGAGTCAGATAAAGGTGGTGACCCTTAACCTTTATCACATGACTGGCGGCATCATGGGTGGAGATGAGGGTGTTGATGTGGATGACACGGTGGAACAGTTGGACCGAGTGAGGGACCACACACACACACACACACACACACACACACATTATTGCCAGCATCAAATTCCAGAGTGTTGTTGTTGTTGTTGTTGTAGATTCGGCTGTATATCGAGGATCGGGCCGAGATCCTGACGCATCTCAGATCAGACAGGAGCAGCAGATCGCCCAGGCTGAGCGATGGAGAGTAAAACACACACACACACACACAGAGCCAGCGTTGTACGACACACACTGTGATACACATTATTACATTCTGTCTGCTTAAACAAAGAAACACCCTACACATACTGTGCAAAAGTTTAGGTACCCTAATATTTCTATACATTTTGTCATAGTTGTTTATTTCATGTGTTCTGCATTAATGTGCAAAAAAAAAAAGAGTTATTACTGAGAATTTTTCTGTCAAAATCGAACATCACTTGTTCCATTTCAGAACTTTTACTTTCAAATAAAAAAAATTATTGTCCATTCACTGTTTTTTAAATCTGGTGTTTGGTAATAGTTGGAGTGACGCGACATCACCGTGCGTCCACTCGGCTAGCTGCGAGTTATCAACACTACCGCTAGACACGAACAATAATTTGTTCGTGTTAACTTTGTGTGGCTACTGCCTTGCAGAAGCGAAGCGAGGCAGCAGCCACGATGTCATCGTTGTTGTAAGAATGAGTGTAACAATAGCCACTGCGCATACACGTACGCATTACAAGCACCAGAACGGCGAATTATGATCTCGCGATACGAACAGTTGATCTCGCGTTATCAAAGGTACACAAGAACGAGTGGCAGAGCCACGATGTCATCGTGTTGTAAGAATGAGTGTAACACATGGACATCATTCGGTCCATTTTAGGGGGGCTTAAGCCCCCCTAAAATGTTCCCAAGCCCCCCTATAATTTTCAGTGTTTTTTTTAAATATATATATATGTCTGTATATTGAAAATAGTGTAGACTTGCACATAACACAAACCAGCAAGAAAACGAGTCAAACAATAATATGTCTACAAATTCTAGCTACGACACGAATAAAATTATCGTTGTTTCCCAGCATAGCCAGGTAGGCGGGCATGCGCGGTTCAGGCGGGAGCTGTATGTTATTAGGCCTACTTGCTGTAACGTTACGTTCCTGAGGCCGGCAGAGCTGTTAAGAGAAGAAGAGGACTTACAGTAATTCGCAGTGAATGATACAGTGAACAAGAGATTGTAAGTTGATATCAGTCATTGTTAATTGTTTAACGTTACCTACGTTTATCTAAGGGGAAGAAAATGTGATGTTGAGGCTACTTGTCCGTTTTAACATTATGGCAGCTAAATTGAACTTTATGGAAAATGTTAGCCAATATTAGCGTGAACAGTTAAACTTGACAGCTTTCTATATTCTGTCCCATCTGTGTATTATGTTCTTCAACTATTGCGAGTGAAAACTAAAAGCCATTAGTAGCAATAGTTATGGCGAGAGAAGATTTAATGTGTCCTTTCAGTTCATTGGCTAGATGGATATACGACGATTTTTTAAGAGAGTGAGTGAGGAACAGGAGAGTGACAAGGGAGCTGATGCTGAAGAGGTCTGCGTGATCGAGGTCAGTAAATGTCAACAGAGAAAACAGGGCCGAGTTCAACCAACGCACCGTTTTGAGACGGTTTAGCTCTGGTTTGATCTAGGCCACTAATTGAACGAGGTAGCCTATTTGGCCACAACATAGTAGCCCACAACGCTTTCCTCGAGTTAAAGATGACAACGCGTTGCATAAGAATGGAAACTGTAGGAAAACATTTCAAAACATTGTGACCGCATTGGCCTTTGCAATAGGCTTCCGAGTTTGTTTTCTTTCGTTTGGTGGGTGTGTCAGAAGTCACCATATCAGCACTGATGTGCAGGCTATCAAAAACCCACCGAATTAAAAAGAAAAAAAGACAACATGCACAGTAGGCTATCCACCTCCAGTTGAATGATATAAGCGTGAAAATAAAGTAATCCCCATATTTATATGCCTTAAACAAGCTTGGATAAAAGCAAATGGCAAGCGACGGCCCACTCAGCTGCTCCTGTCTGATCAACGCCTTTAGTGCACCTCTGTTTCTGTTGAATTAACCGTCTTGCATGGCATAAACTAGCCCCTTATTTCATATTCAGTTCTGGCCAACTTGACTTGTATTCCCTGTCTAGGCTTAGCCTATAGTCTAAACTAGTCTCATTGGATGTTAAAGATAGGCCAGCTTACATACAGTAGGCCTACACAACAAAATATTTAATGAATTAATGATTATTTTATAATAATTTAATTTAATGAGAACAGTCACAGGCTGGGGCAGCACGGTGGTGTAGTGGTTAGCGCTGTCGCCTCACAGCAAGAAGGTCTGGGTTCGAGCCCCGTGGCCGGCGAGGGCCTTTCTGTGCGGAGTTTGCATGTTCTCCCCGTGTCCGCGTGGGTTTCCTCCGGGTGCTCCGGTTTCCCCCACAGTCCAAAGACATGCAGGTTAGGTTAACTGGTGACTCTAAATTGAGCGTAGGTGTGAATGTGAGTGTGAATGGTTGTCTGTGTCTATGTGTCAGCCCTGTGATGACCTGGCGACTTGTCCAGGGTGAACCCCGCCTTTCGCCCGTAGTCAGCTGGGATAGGCTCCAGCTCGCCTGCGACCCTGTAGAACAGGATAAAGCGGCTACAGATGATGAGATGAGATGAGCAGTCACAGGCTACTGTAGGCCTCCTCTACATTGCCATGTCAGATAATCGGCCAATGCATTTATTTTGGTGGTAGGCTAACCCCATTCCCAACGTCATCTAGCAATCTTGGAAGATATGATATTAATTTAACTTCAGGGTTTCATCATGTTCATTTTGTTTTTGAGCGTGAGGCAGGAGAGGCTGAGGAGGAAAATGAGCATCAGGCAAGTTCAACTCAGAGAGAGGAAGTGAATCCAGATTCAGAGGAGGTCGAGCAAATAGATCTAGAGAGAGAAGAAACCTAAACAGAGACAGAAGGTGAGCAAGGAGGCCAAGAGGAAGAAAAGGATCAAGAAGCTGCAGCATCTTCTCTTATACCCCTTTTCCACCAAATCAGTTCCAGGGCTGGTTCGGGGCTGGTGCTGGTTCACAACTCGTTCAGCTTGCGAGCCAGCTGAGAACCAGTTTGCTTTTCCATAGCTCGCGGTGCTAAGGGAAGACAAGTCATTACGTCTCTGTATACGTCAGTTACGTCGTTGTATACGTCATTATGTCGCTGTATACGTCAGTTACGTCGCTACGTTTGCATAAACCTTGGCGCAAATATCGAAGCAAAAACAACACGGAAGAAGCAGCAGCAGCAGCAGCAACAACAACAACAACAACAATAATAATGGATGACTTTGCGTTTGTACAGCTGCGGCTTCTCGTCACTTAAAAATGGCGACCTTTCACGGTCTTGTTATTGTTGTTGGTCTTAACAACTCCGCCCCCCCGCTGACGTAAGCGATTCTTTCCTCTGGCCCAGCAGAGAGTTGGTGCTAGCCTGGAACCGGTTTTTCTGGCCCCAGAGCCAGTTCTTTGTCAGTGGAAACAGAAAACCTGGTTCCAAACTAAGCACTGGCCCCGAACCAGCCCTGGAACTGCTTTGGTGGAAAAGGGGCATCAGTGATTTAGGTGATAAAGACACAGGGCCCAGACAGGTAAAGCTGAATAGCTATCCACAAGACGTCTTTGGTACACAGAAGAGGGCATTTCACCACAGCTGGTTTGCTAAGTACACCTGGTTAGAGTATTCAGTCAACCTGAATGCTGCTTTCTGCTTCCCATGCAGAGTGTTTGGCAAAAACATCAAGCATGATGCTTTGGTCAGTTGTGGTTGCAGAAATTGGAAAAAAAGCTTTGTCTGTCTTTAATAAGCATGACATGACACAGTCCCATAAGGACAGTGTTGTTGCATGGAAAGGATATCAGGCAACTAGCCGACAGGGAGATGTACAGATGATGGTGTCTGCAAATGCACATGAGATAGCAGAGAGAAGGGACTATCTGAAGCAGATTGTTGCAGTTACCTCAATGTTAGGGCCTCAGGGGCTACCCTTCCATGGCAATGATGAAAGTGAAGCGAGCACAAACGGAGGCAACTTTCTTGCTTGCGTGGGGCTTTTGATGAAGTTTGATCCATTCCTGCACAAATACAATCCTCCATCAAACGCCACGTACATCTCACCAGTATCTCAGAATGAGATGATTGAGTGTTGTGCTCAGGAAGTGACCAGCGTCATAGTGTCTGAGATTAAACATTCCAAACTTTATTCCATTATGGCAGATGAAGCAAGAGATAGGCGATCAGAGCAGCTGGCTGTTTGTGTTAGATATGTGTCAGAGGGGGAAGTAAAGGAACATTTCCTAGCACTTTCAGAATTAATGACATTTGATGCCCAGTCCATTGCAGACAAGCTGCAGCAGCAGCTCCAGGTCAATGGCCTTGCTGATGTCAAGTGTGTGGCACAGACTTATGACGGTGAGTGGACCCACAGGTGTGCAGGCACATTTTAGAAGGCTCCATCCTGAAGGTATCTATGTACACTGTTATGCACACGAGCTTAACCTAGTGTTGTGCCACACTTGCAGGGCTGTTTCGGAGGCTGTGGAGCTATTTGATTTGTTGGAATGTGTATATTCTTTTTTTTTTACCACTTCCCTGGTGAATCACCATAAGTTCAAAGATGCTCAGTCCAAGCTTGGGTTGGCAGCAATTGAGCTTGTACAACTTTCGAACACTCGTTGGGCATGCCGGCTGCAGTCAATCAATGCAGTTCTTCAGACCTTACCCGCCATTTTTGAATGTCTCTCTGTCACTGGGTCTCCCATGGCTGTTGGTATCAAAGCAAAGCTATCACTCTTCTCAACCATCTATGCTCTCCTGATGTTTCAGACACTTCTGCCTATAACTGAAGGACTCCACAAACTCCTTCAGAAGGAGACTTTAGACCTGGCAGAAGCTCTGATTAGAAAGGATGCTGTGTGTGACACACAGTGCACAGATTCATTTGCCACAGAACTGTATGAGAGAACCAAGGCTCTGTGCCGCACACACAGTATTCCTGAACCACATGCCAAGAAAAGGCAGAAGCAGAAAAAGATGGATGATTTTGTGTTGGAGACAACCGTAGGTTCTCGCACTGAGTGAGTCAGTTCAGAGGTCTTTAAAACGGAGTTGCTTTTCCCCTGTGGACAGGATGGTTGGTGAGCTTGAACTAAGATTTTCCAGTGTAGATGCAGGGCTCCTAAAAGGCATCCAGGCATGCAGCCCTAAGTCTGAGAACTTCTTGAATGAATCCAGCTTTTAAGAACTTGCCAGGCACTATGGCATAGACCTGAAAACGGAGGAGGTCCTTGTTGCCAGAAGCTTTCTTGCTCACAAAGCAGATTCTGGATATCCACCCCAAGACATGTTAGCTGTGCACAACCTCCTAAACTCAGACATGTTTCCCTCTCTGAAGGAAGTCCTCCAAGTTGCCCTGACAGTGCCTGTAAGCAGCTGCTCTTGTGAAAGGTCCTTCAGTGCATTGCGTCGGCTGCACTCCTGGCTGCGTCAAACAATGGGGCAGCAAAGACTATATAACCTTGCAGTCATGTCAATTGAAAATGGCTGAAAATAGTAAGTCAGCTGAATGACAACAAAGTGTTAGAGCGTTTTGCCACTCTGAAAAACAGAAGGCATTCTTTGATGCTTCCACCCGCAAAGTAGCGCAAAGTGGGCACAGAGCTCACAACCGTGTCACAACAGTGATAAGAATGGATAGTTGACTTTCTGTATTATAAGTTCTTCTACTTATATACTTTAATTTTGTCTTTAATCGTTGATTTAAGGACATTTCCTCCCCTGTTCTCGAACATATCACTGTTACTTACATTAAAACTCTGTTATGTCAGACTCAGTCAGACACATTGAGTTTATAAGAATGTAGCTGCGTACTGTGAAATAGTCTCAAGGATGTTCATCTTTCCTGTGATGTTGTTGTACAACTCGAGAACTTATATTTTGGGCTAAACTAAGTAAGACCAAGTAAGGCCTTAGTTTTTTTCTTTATGTTTTAGCCCATCTCGTAAAGTAGCTCTAGCTAGCACTAATAATGAAAGCTGTTTTTGAGATAGGACAGAAATGGTGAGCAAATTTTCTTTCTAAACTTCACTATTGGTTTAAGCTTATTTATTTGTTTGATATCTGCTCTGAAAACTAAGTGTCCCCCAAAGGGTTAAGGTATACTGTATTCTCATTTGGCAGAATAAATGTTTGAGAAACATTCATATTTGTCTGTATTGTCAGATTTCACTAGGATTTTGAACGAAGCTAGGTGTAACTAAACTAATTAAATAAAGCACCACACCATTATGTTGTCTCCTGTTCAGTGCATCAGACTGAAATAAAGAGCTTTATTTGGAATATAACCTAACAAATTTTTACCAAATGCACTGATGGAGATATTTGCAAACATCTTTCTTCATAACCATAGCCCCAGCCTCGAATGAACTGATTTAGACTTATTTTGTTAATATAAAGAAGATATCCTGAAGACTTAGGAGAGAAATAGCAGGGTAGAAAAAGAAAGTGATCCAGATAACAGATTCTGATAAATGTTCTTCAAATAATGAATAATTGACGAAGCCTGTGTAGGAGCAATAAAAAAAATTTCGGCGCACACACGCATTACTGAACACACTCCTGGGGCTAAGCCCCACCCATCTCTCAATCAGAAGGGGTGTTCACACGGCAACTTTTACTCCGGTGTAAAAGTTGCCCCAGTAGAGTGTTCACACGGTACAAAGTTATAGCGGTGTCGCCCCTGAAAGCTGCTTAAACCGGTGCAAATCTAACCCTGCTCGGGAGGTGGTTTCAGAAATTTACTCCGGAGTAAATGCTAGTTTGCGGGGCAGCACCGATATAAAATGGGACGTCTGAACGCTACAGGGGTAGACTCGCTACGCGTGAGGAGAGTTGATTACATACGGGCATTGCATAATTTGCATCCTGGTATTTTGCGCTTCCAAAATGGCGAATATCAACAACAACAGAACTGTGTGTCTTCCAGTGTTGCCAGATTGGGCGGTTTTAAGTGCATTTTGGCGGATTTGAACATATTTTGGGCTGGAAAACGTCAGCAGTATCTGGCAACACTGGTGTCTTCATCCACATTGTTTTCCCGGCGCTTGGTGATGCCATGACAACCGGGAAAAGGAAGTACATTTTCATGCATGCGCGTATTTCATTTCCGCATTATTACTATCGTATAGCACGGTCGCAAAAACTGCCGTGTGACCGCAAGTGGGGCTGCACCGGTGCTAACGCGCTTCTCTCTAGTAAGCAGGGTTGCGATGTGTGAACGCTCCACAAAATTTACACCGGTGTAAGATATATCGCAACAAAATACATTGGTGCGGCATCGATGCAAATATGTGCTGTGTGAACACCCCTCTAGTGACGTCCATGGTGTAACAATAGTGAAACTTCGTAACCAATCAGGACTTATCCTGATCGAGTTCGATTACCCGTTCTACTTCTTGATAAACTTCGGAACCGGTCAGAACCAGAAACGAAATAAGAGAAACCTTGTTATGACTTCGTTGTATCGGAAGATAATCAGCAGATAAAAAGATAAACGAAATTCACCTCGTGGTTCGCCAAGGCTACCGATTCGATATGGAGTAAGTGGTGTTTATTTTCAGAAACTTGACCTTTTGATTATCACAGCTTTTGTTTGGTCCTTCTGGAAGGTCAAATGAAAGGTTTCGTAAGTTTTTCTTGAGCTTTTCGGCAGATATACTGAGAAGCCGATATCAAACGTCTGCTATTCACTTTAATTTTTTTATTTTAGAGTCTTTACACTACACTTGTGAAACAAAACGTGCTCATTAGTACTAAGTAATGCTTCGAAGTTAATTCATGAACAAGTGCTTTCTTTCTTACTATTTTGAAAATAGATCTCGTTCACAGCACTGGATTTTGAACAAAACACAGTAAACAAAATTGGGAACCAAAATACTCCAAGCCCTGATGCTGCTCGCAGCTTGGTGACGCTTGTAAGAGATGAGGCGAGTAGAATTGATAACATGTATATATGCGATATTTACTGTATGAACATGGGATCAGAAAACAGTTTTATTTACAAGCAGGAGCCACATGGACGCATAGGGGACCTATTTTTTTTTTCAGATGTACTTCCGTGAAAAAGAAAAATAAGAATAAAAGAGCGTCTCGTTGATCTAATTTTGAACCTGCAGCGACACACCGTTCGCGCTACACGACCGTAATCATGTGACTATTCAGCGTTTTTACTGTCAATTTATGCTTTAACGGCGCGGTCGTCACACATCAGGTACAGTGTCATATACTTCATCTTCTCATAGAGATGGACGGAGTAACACACTGTGTGTTGTGCTGCGACAGTAAAATAATCAGTGACGGGGTTTTGTGATGAAGCAGAACAGAAGTTACACTCTGCAGTTGATTCTTTTCGTAAATGGGTTTCATTCCTCTCATCCCTCAGTAATACAGCAACAAATACAAATTTCTTCTTAAAGAACGAGGAGACGTACTTTATATCCGTTTCTATCGCAGCTATAAACAGTTGTTCCTTCACAAACAGCTTGTCATGTGACCCGAAGAAACCCTTCTGACCGATCAGATTCCAGAATTCAGCAGCGCTAAATATAGTCCTAAATATTTCAAAGATCCTTGCGTCGTCTTCTTCTTCACTACTTCTTCTTCCCTTTGCCCTTCTTGCCTTTCTTGCCCTTGGTTTTCTTCTTCATGGCCTTGCGGACTTTCCATCCTCTGAAGAACGCCTGGATGACGATGGCGGCTCGACTCTTCATCTCTCTCTCTCTTTCCTCCTCCTCTCTTCGCTCACGCTCTCTCCGTCTCTCCTCCATGATCTGTGAGTGCTCGAGCTCCAACACGGCGAAGTGTTCCTGCAGCTCGCGCAGCTCCGCCAGCTCCTCCTCGTACTCCTGTATCACGCTCTCCAGCGTCGCCTGCGCACATCGGAAAAACGACACAAACGGAAACACTGAGGTCGGAATTCTCATCTTCATTCGGTGGAATGAAGACGCAAAAACCGAGACATAACCTGAAGCGTAACGTGTCCATGCATCAATCTTAATAAAAAATAAATGATTTTGACTCGAATCAGCTTTATATCGAGAACTTCACAGTGAGTGAATAAACAGGAACCATGCCGACCCTGACCTGTTTCTCTTCCATTTCAATATCGTACTTCTGAATCCAGTTTTCAATCTCGGTCTCCAGCTTGTAGTTCTTCTGCAGAGAAAAAAATAATCTCAGCAGTGACAACAACAACAA